>NC_055673.1:1405336-1705336 GCF_017976325.1 Chelmon rostratus | reverse complement strand
TGTAATGGAGTAAAAAGTACAATATTTCCCTCTGTGAGTGGTGGAGGAGAAGGATGAAGTACAGCATTTAAGTAAATGTACTTCGTTACATTTCCCCAGCAGTCAGTAAACAGGGCAGTGAGCTGATCTGATCTGAGATCTGAAGAAACAGCTCAGCCCTCATTCCAGAGCCGCTGACTCACACTGGGGGAAAGTGAAAGTGAAAGTGGGGCGAGTCGTTCGAGCCGAAGCAGTCAGAGGAAACTGACCTCCTCAAAAAAACAACAGCTGCAAGCGCAGACAGGAGGAAGAGGAGCAGACTGCCTTCGTCTTCCTCGCAGCACCATGTCGGACCCTCGGCTGTGTCTGGAGGCTCTGTCGGCTCTGTCCGGCTGCAGCGTCGAGGCTACCACCGGAGCCTCGCTGCTCACCCCGCAGGACTTTGTCAACATCGTGGCCCTGAAGGAGTTTTACAAGCAGGAAGGGCTCAAAGAGCTGGAGTACCCCAGCTTAGGGACGTTATCCCTGCACGACATAGACGGCCAGGACCTGTACAGCTCCCCCCCGGCGCTGACCGAAGGCCCCAGCACCGCCGGGCCGGACAGCAGCCTCAGAACCACGCTGAAGATCAACCCCAAGGACTTCTTCCACCCGCGCTACGACTACGACTTCACCAACATAGAGGTGAGGTGTAGGTGTAGAATAATAGTAAAAACAAAGAATAAAGATCAATAACACGATCAAGTTTATACATTTGTACAGTAAGCAGAGTCCGGAAGCCCACAGGGGACAACACAGGTAACACTGCAGGTCACGTCTACAGGTGTGTTTCACCTCATGTTCCCAAAACAAACTGTGAATACAGGACAGTTCAGTCCTGGAAAGCACAGAGAGACTTTCTGTCCACTGTTCAGTCCAACAGGTTTTTTGGTGACGATGCCTCAGTTTTTGTACAGATGCCAAAAAAAAATATATATATATATATATATATATATATGAGAAATGTTTTTCTACAAAACATATTTTACACCTGACAAAAGAAGCCAAACATAAAAACATCAGTGGTTCATTTATTATGATTTAAAAAAAGAAATATCTCATCAAAGGATGAGTTAGAACCCAGAGAATATGGCGGACCAATCGATGCCTTCCTCTGGTGCGTGGTGGTCTTCACTACTTCATGTTGGCTTTGGGTCACTGATCAGGACTGATGCAGCAGATATTGTGATTAGCATGTAGCATGTTAGCATTTTGCTTTACTTGGCGCCAGCTCTGACCCTGTTTACCCCCTCTGTGCACCTCCAGGATGGTGACACCACGTTCTTGCGTGGGAATGAGCCCTACGTTCGTCCCTGTGGGTGGAACCGGGTCGCCCTGCAGGTCAAGGGGAGATATGACGGCGGGGACGGCTGGCTCGGGACGGGGAAGGACGCCTGGCCCGTGTCCTACAACGGACACAACATGGACGGCTCCCTCGGCATCATCCTGACCCGCAGAGACACCTCCGCCGACCAGCCGGAGTTTCTGGATGCCGCCGCCGCCTGTCTGGTCACCAAGGAGACGAGGGGCCGAGGCGTGTACTCCACGCCAGACATCAATATAGCAGAGGAGTACTGCAAGACGTTCACGTCCGAAGTGGACGGGAGGAAGTACAAAGTGGTTCTTCAGAATCGCATCAACCCAGAGAAGAGGGTGAAGTGTCAGAGAGAAGACATCTGGCTGGTCTACGTCCCCGAAGGCTGCAACGACGTCCAGACGAGGACCATCGTACAGGAGTCCATCCGACCGTACGGGCTGCTGCTGATGAAGGAGAGACGATACGACCAGAAGCATTTCTTCAAGGTTACCAGGAAAATACCTTCAACCTGAAGCTTTCTTCACTATTAACAAAGAACAAAGAAAAGAAATCTACAAAGGTGGTTTCACAGTCGCTCAGGTTGAGGTCCTGTGTGTTTGCTTTGCTTTTCCCCCTCAAACGCAGACTTTATCTAATCAATCTGTAAAGCCTGACAGCATTAATCAAAGCCGGTTCAGCTCTCTGCATCATGAGTTCAAATGTAAGAAAAGACTGTGGGAAAGAGAAAGCAAGACGGAAAGCTCAAGCTGGGCCTCCTGGAGGAGTCCCTGTGCAGGCCCTGTGCATCAGAGAGGTGGATCCATGCTGCCACCTAGTGGATCAAATGTGATGGTTTCCGTCTTTCTTTCCTGGAGGGAACGAATGAGTGATCTGTAGTGAATTGTGTGTATTTTCATTTAAAGACGAGAAGTATTTGATTTAAATTGCTACCTAGCGTTTTTTTTCCTTCACTGTTGCACGATATGATCAAACTGAACTGGACTGATGATCAATATCTGGTGAAATTAAGTGTTTCTTATTCCACTGGTGCAGATTTGAAGTCATCAAACCTGCTGAGCTGATTGATCTGATTTGATCTGATCTGATCTGATTGGATCTGATCTGATCTGATTGGATCATTACACCGTGGGAAGCATTATGAGATATGATGGCGCTCGGATGTTTATTGCAGTTGGCTGTAATTTTAAAGAATGTGTTTCTTTGTCTCACACACTGTCTGTGCTCCATGTATGACTGCATATTAATTAAATTTGTGAGGGATTAATTACTGACATCCACTCTTCCTGTTGTCCTCGTATCTCTGAAGGTTTATCACTTAATTTTAGTTAAATATTGAGCACAGATGCTGGTGTGTTCAAGCTCTTTAATGTGTGTGTGTGTGTGTGCCCAGTTCATGCATTATAAGCAGCTTTATACACACAGAAGACATGAAGACGAGAGTTTTCCTTCCTGTGACACACTGCAAACATCACAACCGACTTTAATCTGTTCTCATAGATTTTGATTTGGTCATTTCTTGCAGTGTTCTCAGGATGTGGTCAAACAACATGGTAAGAGTGACGGCAGACGTACTCAGGCTTTTTACTTCAGTGAAAGTAGAAATACGACAGCGTAGAAATATGTGTAACAGTACAAGCAAGCACAAACATCAAAATACACAAAGTACCAAACCTAAGAGTGTTCCTCATCCAGAAGGGCTGTTCCAGAGTCAGATATGTGATATTATCAGATATTATTAATGTTGCAGCGGGTAAAAGTGGAGCTACTGTGTATTCTGCTGGCTAAATTAATCTGCAATATTACATTAGTTTTATAATAATTTTAGCTGATTATAGTTTACGGAAATAATTAGAGTTGTTCAAATAACTTGGAATTGAATCTCAGATAAATGTCGTAGGGTGAAAACTATGATATTTGTAGTGTAGTACAAGTATGAAGCAACATAACAGGGATTTACTCAAGTAAAGTATCTCCCAAGTGTACTGAAGTACAGTACTTGAGTAGATGTACATGTTCTTTCCACCACTGGGTGCTGACACTGACATACACACACATATTCGTCCTGACCTTTATCTGCAGTGATACATGACCAACTTCTACCTGATCTTGACCTAAATTTAATTCTAATGAGTCTTAAACCCCAAACAACGTCACTGCTGAACCTTCAGTCCTCACAGAGATGGAAGTACAGGACACAAACACACAACCCACCACACACCTGAGCAGAGGCAGAACCCGACCACGGTGACGACACAGAGGACGAGCAACGCCAGAAGAACACAGATCCCCGGAACCCAGCATGGCTGCCTGGCCGGCTGCCCGTCGACACCTGGAAACAGACCGGAGGAACCGTCAGTCGACGGGTCATTAGGCTCGGCTGAACACTGAAAAAACATCTGACGGGTCTGAAACCAAGCGAAATGTTTTACATGAAGCTGAAGGCTGCTTTCATGCACCTGCAACCTGCTGCACATGACTGCTGTTCCTAAACTACAGTGGCCCTGAGGGTCAAAACACGGTACATTTTACAGGAAGTGAAATATCTCAACAGCTATTGGATGGATGGCCACGACATTCGTGGTTCCCAGAGGATGAATCCTCCTGACCTTTCCTGCAGAGGATGAATCCTCCTGACATTTCCTCTGGAACCATCATGAGACCAAATGTTCCCTGTTGTACTTTTGTTAATGACCAAAACTACCAGATATACTGCAGCTATACTGCATATATATTCAGTCCAAGTATAGAAAGAAGTGGCCTTCTTACCATTCACAGCCAGACGAACTCCTCTGTTGACACAAACATCTCCTGCACACCGTCCAGTGCAGAAATACAGTCCGGCGTCCCTCTCCTCCACCTCCAGGACCTCCAGAGCCAGCGAGCTGTTCTCCAGAGCCCCCCGACTGCTGATCCGGCGGGTGTCTGCGGCGTGAAAGTTCACCGTCTCCCCTCCAACTCTGGCTGACCTCACCGTCAGCAGAGGCAGCGGCTGGTCTGAGCGCAGGTGGTACCAGGTGACGTCCCCGCTGGATGTCAGGTTACAGGTGAGCGAGACGCTCTGCCCGGCCTGGACCACCAGGGCAGAGCGGAGAACAGGTGAGGCTGAAGACAGGTGACCTCCTGAAACACCTGAGGAGGGCAGGGCGCAGACAGGCGAGGAGGATGGTCAGATATGATGTGTGCAAAAGTGTGCGGACACCCCTCTCCATGTACCTCAGCTCCACCGAACTTACAAAGCAAAGAGAGGATCCATGTGAGACCTGCCATAAAAGCAGCAGCAGAGGACAGAGGAGCTCATTCAGTGGACAGAGACAGAGACATTAGTGGGAGGAAGTGAGCGGGGACTTTATTTTGACAGAGACCACCAGCGCGTCTCCACCGGAGCGCAGCCCTCAACATTTCCACAGATCCCGTTCATCAGAGCCGGATCTGAGCAGCCTGTTAGGTTTCATTTCACTCAGTTTCTCTGAGCGCGCCTAAACAGGAAATACTTCAAAATAAAAGCACCACAAAACGTCCCTGCCGGCCTCACGGGGAAAGAAACCCGGTTCTTTTTTCGTTTATTTGTTGGAACAAGTTGGTCAAATTATTATTTGTCATAAAACAGCATACACATGCATCACTAAAGGAGCTTTAAGAAACACAGTTAATTGCCGATGGGAGACTGCTGTGTTTAAAGTAAAAAGAAAGCTCTTTCCTTCACCCTTAATAATTCATATATATATATATATATACATATTTATTTGCAGAGGACGTTTCAAAATCTAGGCTTCACAAAAATCAACTTGTTAACAACAATACTGAGAAATGAATTAAAACATTAACTGGACCTGAATAAAACTGGTCAAACAAATTTCTGTAAATTAACGTAAAAATAATAGGAAGTTCTGCACAGTTTGTAGCCGGTCAATAACGTTTTGATTATCTTTTATTTCAAATATATATGTTACTAATGTGCCTTGACAATGTTTCATCCGTCAGTGTGGAATGGGGCGACATTTATTTTGGAATGTCACACAGGAAATCGAAACCTAAGGCTGCGCCTGGTAACGTGAACTCCCCTGAGCAACAACAGCACAGACACAACACTGAGCGGAGGAGTGAGGAGAGAGGAGAGAGGAGAGAACTGAGATTTCAATCAGCAGCATCATGAACACAGTCAGACAGACACGCTGGTAAGAAATATTACACTTTATTTTGAAACTAAAAAGTTCCGTCACTCAGAGCATGTACACCTGCTTTTATTTTTTTTAAATCATTTCTGTGTGCAGAATAATCACAAGCAGCGTGTTCACGCAGTCAGACAGTAGAGACGGTTACAGGCTGCAGGACTGAAAGTGTGCAGGATTAGAGGCAGAAGTCTCTCATGGTTCAGATTCACCTCTGCAGACAGGTGTGAACGTGTGGCTGCATGTTGGCGGCGGACCGTCAGAGTGTCAACATCCTGCAGCAGTTTCACTTCTGAGGAAACTCCAGAGAAACGAAACTCACCGACCAATGGAGGAGCAAAGCCAATTAAACTTTAAATCACAGCAGAACTATACAATCAACGGAAACATAGGCTAATATATATTTATTTAAAACATGAGTATATATATATTAGTCTATATTTCTAATCACGATGTATATCAACATATGCCCATTAAATGAATTAACAGTTTATCAGCCAGAAATCTGCTGTGAACTCGCCTCCTGCCTGCTTTAAGCTGCTGAATAATGATGGAAATTAAATGTTTTTAATGAAAAAAAAAGTCTTTTCATCTAGTTTTCCACATGTGTCGAAGAGAAAATGTTATTTTATCTTCTGTCCGTTAAACAGCGAGCTCGTCTGTTCGTGTTGCTGCTTCTTGTCCTCATGGATCTCTTGATTCTTTCAGGTTTCTCGCGCTCCTGCGCTGCCTCCTGGTTGGCACTGTGATTGGTGAGTAGCAGCACACACTCGCTCATTTCCAGTCCGGAGGTTTCGGGGCTGCTGCTCTGTCGTAGCTCTGCTGTGGTTTGAAACAGGTGTGAACTGCAGCGTTGTGTCCTCAGAAGCTGGATCTGTTGTTTAGTCTGAGCGCAGCTGCTCCGTCCTCCAGAAATCACCTAAATTCCTCCAGAGGTTTAACGAAGGCCACTGCCTTTGGCTCTTGGGTGGACATCGACGTCACTGGAAGTGAGGGCGTGGCGTCAATGAATTTTCAATATTTAAATAAAGGTTGAATGAAAAAAAGTGGGAATGAGAAGTTGTAGAATGCAGTAATGAATGTGGAGGAGTTAAAGGTACAATATTTCCTCTGAAAGGTGGTGGAGAAACATGACGCCTCTCTTCTTCCAGACTCCTCTTCCCCGTCCTCCATCGCCCGCTCCCGGTCCGTCATCTCCACGGTGGGGAACCAGGCGGTCCTGCCCTGCAACTGGAAGTCGCGCCTGGGGGAGGAGGCCCCGCCCACCTGCCACATCCAGTGGACGACCCCGGCCGACACCGTGTTCGAGCTGCGGGGGGAGCACAAGTGGCAGGCGGAGGAGTTCGAGGGCCGGGTGGAGGTTCCTGAGGAGAGCCTGGGGTCCGGGGACTGTTCCCTGATCATCAGTGACGTTCAGATCGGAGACGCGGGGCGATACGAAAGCTTCATGGTGGTGGACGGAGTGAAGTCCACAAAAACCAGGGTCTTCATCCAGAGCGTCAAGCTCTCTGTGTTTGGTCCGTTTTATCCTTTATCCTATTTCCTATGTTCTTCGTCTTCATCATTTCCTCGTTTAGATCCTTCGCTCCTTTTCCTTTCGTTTCTGTTTGTTGTTCTGGTTTTATGCCGACAGCTGAGACATCATGTTCCCATGCTGTCTGTCCGTCTGTCTGGATTCCAGTTTCCATCCTTCCTTCATTCTACCTTCAACCTGTTCTCGTATAATTTAATCTCCTTGTTTCCTCATTATTATTAATCTTTAACAATGTCGACATCATAACTCTGGACTGTTCTGATCTTGAATTCTGATGAATTTGTTTTTGTTTTCCCTCTCAGACCATAAATCCCTTCAGTCTCGAGGTCCAGGTGAGGACCTGGTTCTGGATCTCTACACCCAGCACTCTTTGAGAGTGGTCTTCCAGAGCAGGTGAGCTGCGTACCTACAAACAAACACCTTGTTCACCTCAAGTAGACGAACAAATAACAGTTTAAGCTCGCTTCCTTCTCTAATGTTCGGCTCGTCTCGTATTTTGTCTCCTCGCTGCTTTTTCCCCACAGATCCCAACCCCACCATCGTCTGGAAAAAAAGACTTTCCACTTTGTTCTGTTTTGTGTTGCTGTCATGAACACTGGCGTCTCTAGGGGGCGCTGGCGGACTTTAAGTCTTGTTTTTGTGCCTTTGCTCCACAGGAACAGCTCGCAGTGGTCAGACCTGTGGATGAGGGGCGATGAAGACAGCCACCGCCTTGAGAAACACCCCGAGAAAGAGCAGCTGACCGTGAAGAGGTTACACAGCTCAGACGAGGGAACGTATAAAGTTCTGGACGAGTACGGCCTCGCCGTCAGCACCGTGCAGCTCGCCGTGGAAGGTGAGAGGCCCGCGCTCGCCCACGCGGCGGTGGCGCCTGGCGAGACGGCCGCTGCGTCAGATCAGACGATCTTAGCTGCAAATTCAATGTGTTGTCTCGCCGCTCAACACGGAGACCCGTTCGGCGTCGAGTTAATCTGAAACCTGAAACGCAGGCTCTGCGTCACTCAGTGTCCCCGCCCACTGTGGCAGGTAATATGGCTTTAAATCAATGCCTCAAACCAGGAAGTGTTTCGTTGACGAGTTTCCTCTTCAGTTGTTCAACATTCGGCTGAAAACCGATGAAGAGCTTCATTAGTTTTCATCTCTGCAGCTGATTCCGCTCAGTCTCTGCCATACACCACCCCCACCTGCCCCACCCTCCTGCACACCTGTTCCTGCTTCCTCACTAAGCCACCACGGTGTTGTTCCTCACCTGAGCGTTTTACCTCACCTGTCTTCCCTCTGAAGAACTTGTACCTGTGCTTGTTTCACAGAAAGCTCCACAGCTCGCAGAGTCCACGTGGTTCTGGATCATCAGACACCAGCAGGTGAGAAAAGTGAAAGGAACCACACCTGAGGAAGATTTTACTGACCTGGAATAACCTTCTATCTCCATCCTCTGATGTCGTTCCAGGTGACGCTGCCAGAAGCAGCTGTTCAGCTCTTCTTCTCTTCTGGTCTCTTCTTGTCACGAGTTTACAAACTCTTCATCTCCTCTGAGGGTTTTTCCTTCACAGAAGAGCTGCAGCAGACTTCATGTTGACAGCTGCCCCGCACACTAAGACCAAACGTGATGAAACTTCCTCTTTGTCAGTCAGCGTCTCCGTGTTTCTGTCGCCTGAGTCGTGTTTCGGATGAACCAGTTCAGCCGCGTGTGGGATCGGATGTAAGTTAAGTACAGAATGAAGGTTTGAGTGAAGGACAGTTTGCAGTTTGTGTAAACATTTCTTTCCAAAGTGCATTGACCACATTCACATGGCGGCCATTTTCCTGTGATGTCACGCTCAGGGTGGGACATTCGGATGCTGTCATTAAAGGAAAATGTGCTGCTGCGTTCAAGTAGCCTCCCTACTTAAAATTCAGATGTGTTTTTCGAGGACCTGGTCTGTCAATAAAGTTGTTCTTCATACAAAGTGAGAGAGAACATGAACACCGGAGCCATGACATTATTAGCCTAGCTTAGCATAATGACTGGAAGCAGAGGGAAACAGCTAGCCTGGCTCTGTCCGAGGTTCAGAAATCCGACTACGTGGTACCAACTACTTAATTTAATGATACAATAGTGAAAACGTTTGTTTTTGTGTATGTTCAGGGAGATTTGTTGACTGAGAAAAATGTTACATAAATAACACATAACGAGCGGTTAGCGTAGCTCGTTCCTGTTCTATGAACAGATGCAGCGACCCGAGAAGCACCTCTGTCTCTGTCTTCACCCCAAATCTAAGATCAGTGGGACATATTGATGTGTGTTCAGTGGGAGCTGGTTTGAACAGTAAAAGTGAAAATACAAAGCTTGCTTTATGTCACTGAGATCCCTTCTGACTAATAAAATAGTATTTTTGCATATTCCATTAAATATTAAGGTGATTAGATTGTAATTAATCAGATTTCCTCTCTTCTAGACAGCTTCAGATTTATACAGATAAACTCTGATTACGACTGTCAGTGTGTTTTATTCTTAATGGGCCGGTTCATGTGATGTGATTGACTTTAAATACTCTGAATACGATCATTTTTCAGTTTAAACCACTATTCTTCTGTGTTTATTTGTACAAAGTGATTACATTTTAGTTATTTATTTGTATTCTCTCCACCTAAAAATCAAATAAAGAGATGAAGATATAACAAGCAACTACAATCATGTCGTGTTTCCATGATTCGTTGTTGAACTGTGAAGTCAGACTGGAATGACACTTTCACACAATAAACGCAGCACGATCGACTCAGTAGTTAAATAAAGAGCAAAGGCCACAATAACAGTAAGACTGAAGGAGTGACTCTTTAAAGGATCAGTCTGGTGATATTCTACTTTTTTCATCTCGTCAACAAACCTCACACCAGCAGCGAATGCTAACCACTAACTGCTAACAGTTCTGGGTCCTGATAAAGCTCCATTAAAACACATCAGTGAGCCTCACACACGTTCCTTCATCACCATGAACATTCGGATTCATCCGCCGCTGAAAATAGTCCCAAACAAAGGCTCTACTTCCTCCTGTTGGTCTGATAAAAAGCAGCTGTTGGAAAGGGTTCAGTGATGAAGATGAAACTTTACATTTGTGAGGAGTTTTTTTTAAGATTTACGTCCTCGGCAGGAACCAGTGAGCCGAGAGCCACAGACAGGAAGTCAGACAGGAATGAGAGGCGCACTGATGGTTTGATGAGAAGACAAACAGAATATCACCAGCTTCAACCTTTAATGATCAATCTCACCTGCTGAGGTTAACTGAAGCTGCTCACCAATAAAAAAAAAAAAAAAAACAAAACAGGAAACTTGTTTCAGGTAACGTGAAGTGAGCGAGTGCAGTGTTTCAAACCTCATACATGATTTCTTCTTCTGGATTAAATTAAACTAACAGTGTTTCATGATGAAGGTCACCTCAGAGCTCTTCGCTCCAGATCTTTTGTTGCTAAACTGGATTTCTGTTTTCATGTTTTCAAACAAAATGAACATTTTTACATTTTGTTGTAAAATTTGAAAGTAATAATCAGTGTTACGATCGGCCATTTAAAGTATTTACAGTCTGTGATTAATTCTCTCTGTGCTAGTTCTCAGTGTTAGTGGGGGGGTCTGCCATGATCTCTAACTGAGCTGGATGAAGCTTCTGCTGCTGGACATCAGCTGACCTCAGCTGGAGGGACGGGGGAGAAAACCGGAGGGACTCGACGCCTCCAGACCTCCGGGTGAAGCGGATGTTTTGACCGGCGGGGTTCCCCGCTGGTTAGAAGTTGGGTTTGTGCTTCTTCACCTCCACCATGAGGTGGTGCAGGTTTATGAGCTCCGAGCGGACGGCCAGGCTGCGGAACGTCGGCTGGTTCAGGATCTTGTGGAAGCCGTGGTAGTACTGGATCAGCTGGGTCAGAGCGCCCTGCAGCAGGGGGAGGAAGTGCTGCGTCATGACTCGCTACACCTCTCACTTCCTCTTCCTCACACTCACACATCAGTACGAACACATAACCACTGAAAGTGGGCTGAAAGCAGCGACACGACCGTCACATCCAGGTTTTTACCAACAATTCATTGATTAACCAAGCAGGAAGAAGGCGTCAACTTCCTGCCGCCTCACCTGAATGATGCTGGTTCCGTTTTTGAAGTTCGTGAAGGACCTCATGACGTCCTGACTCATCGCCTCAACCGACTGTTTCCACGTACTCGAAAAGCCCCGAACCAGCTGAGTGATACGAGCTGCGCACACACACACACGCACGCACGCACACACACACACACGGAGGAGAAGGAGAGGAGAAACAAAACTGCTCATTACTCCGTAAAACAAAACTGAGGCCAGAACTGAAAGAGTCCTGTTGGTCTGTTAACCACGCCGCGGTTTATCACATGTTCACGCCTGTGAGCGCACACACACATCACACACACATCACACACACATCACACACACATCACTGGCAGAAACCCTCTGGCCTCATCACAAACATTTAGCACATATTCAGATCTGGTTTTTCATCATTTTCGGTGTGTGTCATGCACATGGCATGAAGGGTGTGCAGCTGCTGTAATAAGTCTGTAATACACTGTAAACACAAAACAGTGTAACTGAGCACATTAAGGAAGAAATGTCCCCACAAAAGCTGCACTTTCTGATCGACGTCTATTCTATCAGGCTTTAATCTAGAGTCCTGGGTTGGGGTTAGAGCTTCAAGTGTCATTTTTTCCTCCAGTTTGGCACATAGAGTAAAGAAAATGAGGCATCCTGCTGCTGTGGAGAAGACCCAAACAGCCTCTGGCTTTGTTTTTAATGAACAGATTTAATAATATGAGCAGGACTGATGATGGTTCAAGCACTTAAAGTGGAAATAATATTATTTATACTATTTTATCACAGTCTCAAGGAGGGGACAGCACAGTTTGGTGATTTAGGTATTCATATATGTGACACTTGGTCAATAAAACAAACATTTAGAAAGAAAGAAGCAGGACAAACGATCTCCTCTCACCTTCCTCGTTCTTCAGTCGCTCCAGCTGCCCTTTCTCCATCAAAGCCTCGGCCTCCTTCACGAAGGCGATCATCCCTCCGAAGGGAGGAGACAGAATCTCTTCGATGAACTCCTGGACATCACATGAATACACAATGTAAGGTCCAGTGTGTCAGATTTATGAGGATCTATAGTTAGAAATATAAAACATATTATTCATAAAAATTTTTTCATTAGTGTCTCATCACCTGAAAGGAAGAATCCTTCTGTTGAATGAGCTCTTTATACGTACAGAGGAAGCAGCTCCTCTTCCACAGAGTCTGCCATGTTCCTACAGAACAGGTTCTGACTCCAATTCTGACAAAACTCTATATATTTCTTTACATTAAAATAAAAAGGGGAAGCTCCTCGGTGCCAAGGCACCGGGGGTGGATGAGATCCGCCCTGAGTACCTCAAGTCTCTGGATGTTGTGGGGCTGTCTTGGCTGACACGCCTCTGCAACATCGCGTGGCAGTTGGGGACAGTACCCTTGGACTGGCAGACCGGGGTGGTGGTCCCTCTATTTAAGAAGGGGGACCGGAGGGTGTGCTCCAACTATAGGGGGATCACACTTCTCAGCCTCCCTGGTAAAGTCTATTCCAGGGTGCTGGAGAGGAGAATTCGGCCGATAGTCGAACCTCGGACTCAGGAGGAACAATGCGGTTTTCGTCCTGGTCGTGGAACACTGGACCAGCTCTACACCCTCCGCAGGGTGCTTGAGGGTTCATGGGAGTTTGCCCAACCAGTGCACATGTGTTTTGTGGATTTGGAGAAGGCATACGACCGTGTCCCTCGTGGCATTCTGTGGGAGGTGCTTCGGGAGTATGGAGTCCGGGGCCCTTTTCTACGGGCCGTCCGGTCTCTGTATGACCGGAGCAGGAGCTTGGTTCGCATTGCCAGCAGTAAGTCAGACTTGTTCCCAGTGCATGTTGGACTCTCCGGCAGGGCTGCCCTCTGTCACCGGTTCTGTTCATTATTTTTATGGACAGAATTTCTAGGCACAGCCAAGGGCCGGAGGGAGTCTGGTTTGGGGACCACAGGATCTCATCTCTGCTTTTTGCGGATGATGTTGTCCTGTTGGCTTCTTCAAACCAGGACCTCCAGCATGTGTTGGGGCGGTTTGCAGCCGAGTGCGAAGCGGCTGGGATGAGAATCAGCACCTCCAAGTTCGAGGCCATGGTTCTCGACCGGAAAAGGGTGGCTTGTGCCCTCTGGGTTGGAGGAGAGATCCTGCCTCAAGTGGAGGAGTTCAAGTATCTTGGGGTCTTGTTCACGAGTGAGGGAAGGATGGAACGTGAGATTGACAGGCGGATCGGTGCGGCGGCTGCAGTAATGCGGTCGTTGTACCGGTCCGTCGTGGTGAAGAAGGAGCTGAGCCGAAAGGCAAAGCTCTCGATTTACCGGTCAATCTATGTTCCCACCCTCACCTACGGTCATGAACTTTGGGTCATGACCGAAAGAACAAGATCTCGGATACAAGCGGCTGAAATGAGTTTCCTCCGCAGGGTGGCGGGGCGCTCCCTTACAGATAGGGTGAGGAGCTCTGTCACTCGGGAGGAGCTCAGAGTAGAGCCGCTGCTCCTCCACGTCGAGAGGAGCCAGCTGAGGTGGCTCGGGCATCTTTACCGGATGCCTCCTGGACGCCTTCCTGGGAGGGTGTTCCGGGCATGTCCCACCGGGAAGAGGCCCCGGGGAAGACCCAGGACACGCTGGAGGGACTATGTCACTCGGCTGGCCTGGGAACGCCTCGGGGTCCTCCCAGAAGAGCTGGAGGACGTGTCTGGGGAGAGGGAAGTCTGGGCATCCCTGCTTAGACTGCTGCCCCCGCGACCCGGCCTCGGATAAGCGGAAGATAATGGATGGATGGATGGATAAAAAGGAGCGACGTGTGATGAAAGTTTTAAAGAAAATGATGCTGAGAGTTCTAAATGCTCCCAAAAAGATTTGAATGGCATCATTTTGTCTTTAATTCTGTTGCTCAAAGTTCTGCATGACTGATTGCAGCTACAATCTGACTGCAAAGCCAATTTCCAGAGTCAGTTCACGCTTTTAATACACCTGCACGTGTCAAAATAAAAGCTCTGAGCACAGAGGAGAAGGGAGTGTGACAGGGCGTCAGATCTCCCAGAATCCCTCAGTGGTGTTTACCTGCGTCCTGGCCAGGAGCAGCTGTTGGAAACCTTCCACCTCTTTACTGTCGTCTGCTGCCCTCTCCTGGACAAACAAGGCAAACACAGCCATCACGCACACATTTTAACAAATTAAGAATATTTGAATTTCCACAGGTTGGAGGAGGAAGATGAGAGGAAAAGAGCGTCTCAGGCAGGTATGATGACACCTGTGATCTAAGCATGATTTCCATATAATAACACATAACGAACAAAACCGCAGCTGAAGCTCACCATGAGGACACTGAGCATCATGTCGTAGTTGTTGATGAGGAAGATGAGCTGGTCTCTTCTGGAGGGAAACTCTGCCGCCATCTTTAGCACAAAGTTTTCCACCTCAACCTTAAAAAACAAATACTCAGATTCTAACAAGCTCAGTTTGTGAATGGGACACGTGACACGCTGCGATCATGTGGTTTTTCATTCTGGATCAGAAAATCACACGTTTTAGGACAAAATGCAGCCAATTTGGTTCCATAATTACTTTATCTTTGCGTACTGTGTGTGTGTGTGTGTTACCTGCAGCTGTCCCAGCAGTGCGTTGGTTCTCTCGTTGGGAAATGTCTGGTTGATGCTGACGATGGCTGACGAGAACTCTGCATAACGACGAGTGATCTGAAATCAGCAAACACACACACTCGTTTCAGTGAAGCACACAGCTGTCAGTCACATGAAGCGTGTGTGTGTGTGTGTGTGTGTGTGGTCGTACATAGTGCGGTCTGGTGTCCAGCACTCCCAGTTTCTGAGGGTCTGTGTTTCTGATGCTGTGGATGTTCATCTCCAGAATGAGCTCGAACCTCGGCCACAGCAGCTCCAGCACCGCCTCCCAGTACCTGACACACAGGTGAGCACACACAGGCCTCATTAACATCTTCATCGCCGTCTTCATCCAGTCCTTTAAAAACTCTGAGAGCTCAGGATACAGTTCAGGTGCGAGTGATTTCCATTAGAGAAGCTTTGTTGTGACTGGCTGAGTTCTGAGACATCAGCTGTAGGAACTACTTCCTTTTACCGAACCACGCCCACCAACCGTATCACTGCGCAGGAGGAATTTTGGGGTGAACTGTCCCTTTAAGAATGTGTCCGCTCAGACAAAACTAAACACAAACACTTTTTAACAGGAACAAAATGTTTTCATTGCAGCGGTGGGACACTGACTTGTCCAGAGCTGGGATGTTCCTCTTGGCAGTGATGGCTCTGAACCTGAGGATGATGTGGATGCACAGGAAGACGGCAATGCTGTCGTAGCAGTCGGACACATACGTGGACATGCTCTTCTGTGGAGACGGAGGAGACAACGGGACACCAAAACGTTTAGGAAGTCCTGCACAGACAATCTCTGCAGTTATGCTGCAGATACTCAAGATTAAATAAGGAATCCTCTGTGCTGTATCAATGCACTGCATGTGGATCACGTGGCTTATTATCCTAACCCTTAATCATGCTAACCCATGTGAATGAATGCAACCTTTAAAACACAGAACAGAAGTTGTGTCGGTACCAGGAACATGCTGAGAGTTTTTCCCATGATGCTGTTGAAGAGGTCGAGGGCCGAGTTTCCCGCCACCATGAAGAAGTCGGACAGGAAGAGGAACTCTCTGCAGCCGTTGTCCAGCAGAGCGTAGTGCTGACTGCGAAACAGCGTCTCGTAGGGATACTGAGACAGAGAGGAACACAAGCGTCACAGTCTGAAGAGTCTCCTTTCATTCCAGGTTTGAAATATATGTCTCATGAGGTGTCAGCGCTGCTCATCACGCTGGAGGAAGAGCGATCACATGATCGATGAAGCTGCACATGTAGCTTTTAAATTATGTTCACATCTTCATCATGGCTGCCAGAGGTTTCTGTTTTTAGATTTAATGATTTTTATAGCACAGTCGATCACAGCAGGATCGTGTCCATCTGACAGCTGCCTCAGGTAGCCCCTGCAGGTAGCCTCTGCAGGTAACCTCTGCAGGTAGCCTCTGCAGGTAGGTAGATAGGTAGATAGATAGATAGATACTTTATTTATATAGCCTCTGCAGGTAGCCTCTGCTGGTAGCCTCTGCAGGTAATCCCTGCAGGTAATCCCTGCAGGTAGCCCCTGCAGGTAGCCCCTGCAGGTAATCCCTGCAGGTAGCCCCTGCAGGTAGCCCCTGCAGGTAATCCCTGCAGGTAGCCCCTGCAGGTAGCCCCTGCAGGTAATCCCTGCAGGTAGCCCCTGCAGGTAGCCCCTGCAGAGGCTACCTGCAGGTAGCCCCTGCAGGGATTACCTGCAGGTAGCCCCTGCAGGTAGCCTCTGCAGGTAGCCCCTGCAGGATCATCCTGTTCCAGCACCTGACAGCGTAACATCACCTGCTGTGGTATCATCCTGTCTAATATCTGACTGTCACATGAATGTCTCTCATATTAGTGATGGACCGCTTTGCTCAGAAAATGTTTTTTAGCATCTCTTTCACATCAGAACTTGAACCGGTTCCTCAGGATACAGTTAAAAATCAAGAAGTGATTTTTCTACAATGAGAACTTGAGAAGGTCGACTTCTCGGCCTCGCTGTGTTGCGTTTATGAATGTTTGTGGCGTCTCACCCTGCTGTCTCCTCTCTGGGCCGTATGTGGGACCAGGATCGGCCCCTCCAGCTCAGCAGGACTCAGGATGGCCCCCCTCTGGCCCAGAGTGAAGATGGTGTTCCTGCTCTTCAGAGACGGTTTGGAGAAGAAACCTGCAGCGGGGAGTCAAGGAGCCTCACGTCCAGTTTGTGTTGGCTGGCAGGTCAGTTGAGCTGCACGGTGGCGTAAACGACCTGAAGGTTCAAAAGTTTCTCCCAAAGCAAATTATGGCTCACTCCAAGCTCACCCCCCCTGCACGCACACACACACACACGCATGCACACACAGTTTAAAGGATATCTTTCTTGGCTGTGTCTTCCACTCCCATCAGGTCGTCCTTGTCTGCCACCTCCTCGTACTGCAGACGGGACACACAGAGATCAGCTCACATGGAAACACACATTTTGGACGTTTGTGAACAAGAAAGAGAGGTCTCCGGTGTGAATCCACTGACCTGCACTTTGAGCAGCCTGCCGCTGTACGACTTGAAGTAACTGTAGTAAATCTTGCTCATTGTGTCCACGTACTCGTCTCTGATCTCCTTCGCGACCGTTCTCTCGTTGGCCAAAAGGAACTGATAGAAAAATCTGAGCAGGAGGAAACAAAGGGCAGAAGAACGACGTTTCTGAGCTTCAAGAAATAAATATGAGTACAATGAATACTGCAGCTGAATAACAGAAACTTTAAAAATATGTTTCTGTAGAGACTCGAAGGAAAGCTAAACACAAACAAAGCCTGACGCAGCCTCACCTGTACTTCAGCAGCGTGTTCTGTGGGATCTGGTAGTTGGTCATCGGCTTCCTGAAGGAGTAGATCTTCTGAAGGATGAACTCTCGGATCTTTGACACCGCCTGGAGTGAGTCACAAATATTAAAACAGATTCGTGACAGTGAAATACGGGATAAGGTTCACGTTCCACAACTGCTACGGAGAATCTGTGTTTGCATTACTTTTATTTAGAGATGCAACAATTAGTTGATTAATTGATCAACAGAAGACTAATCGGCAAGTTTTCATCCAAACACACAGAAACATCAGAGAAGCCAAAGAAAATCCATCCACCACAGAGAAGACTGAGATAAACAGCTGGTGGAGATAAATGTGAGGATTTGCTTTTTTCTTAGTTTTACAAAGCAGTAAATGAAATATTTCTGAGTTTTGGACAGTTGGACAACAGAAGACATCTGATGAAGTCACTTTGGATATCGTGATAGACATTTGATTGAGAGGATAATCAGGGAACTAATAGCAATGATAAAACTGGTTATTTTGAGGCTGAATTAATCTAAATAATGTGTAAAGCTCTTCCCTCTCTGTCCCTTCCTGTCTGTCTGTCTGTGTCTCACCTTGAGTTTGAGGCGGTCGACGATGTCCTGGATGTCGGAGCAGGCCAGCGTCTCTCTGAAGCTCAGCTCTTTGGCAAAGTTGATCTTGTTGTTGAGTTCGTGGAGCTGCTCCAGAAACTCCTGCTCCGTCACCGGGCTGTCCAGGATGGTGCTGCAACGACACGGACGGCGTCAGACAAACGATCTTCAGTAAGTTTACCCGTCGCCGCCCCCCTCCCCGTCACACTCACGAGATCATGGCTCCGGGCACCACCAGCTCGTCCACCAGCTGGCTGAGGTGGCTGCGCACCGCCTGCCTGTTCTTCAGCCGGACGTTCATGCTGACCGACTGCTGCTGCAGGGTCTGGATCTCGCTGCTGATGGAGGACAGGTCGCTCTGGAAGCCGCTCAGCATGCCCTCCATCCGCTGAAGGAACGAGAGGACAGACAGAAAACGACTGTCGGGTTAAAGAGGAGCACGTGGCTGCAGAACATCATGCAGTGGGATCAGGATGGCGGCGCCTCGTCTTACCTCCAGTATGGAGTCACAGGCGGTGATCTGGTTGTGCAGGAGAGCGATGTTCTGACTCTCTTTGATGTCTGACAGATGAACAGTCAGGAAAAACAACAGAGGATCATCTGGGTTTCATTTCAAACTCCTCCCAAAACACTTAAGAAAATAAAACCTGATTCAAATAAAAATCTAAATGAGCCACAACTTCACATAATGAGAAGTTGAACGTGTGCTGCCATCGTTGCATTTAAAGACTTCAACGGGAACTTTTTTAAAAAGATCCCTGGTATTTTTTCCTTTCGGTATCAGCTAATTGAAATAAAATTATTTTTTGTATGTGTTGGATTCTGCAGGTATAAAATATGTTGGATTGCTTTTTCGAGCTTGAGGCGACACATTCTTAATAAAACAGGACGGACGCATAAATCTGAAAAACCTGGATGGTCAGGCAGATGCTGGGTCTGGATCCACTGGACTGATAGCAATTTCCTTTTTAGCGTCACAGTTTGTCTCAATCAAACCTACATAGAAACAGATCCTCCCACTCAGAGGACACAGTTCTTCTATGAGACAAGTCTCATTCTGCAGAAAAGCTAAAAACTGAAAATAAACAATAAAAACATCTGATGCAAAAAACATTTTGAGCCAAATAAAAGAAAGTAGGGAAACCTGTTTGTGCTTCACAGGAACTTCACAAGTTCACTGTGGTGACATCATGACACTCAAACGGTGACCTGGAAGGATACAGTCTTTGATGGAGGCCTGTTCAATCCGCTGCAGCTCTGACTCCACCTGTTTGGAGTACTGACGGAGGTCAACGCCCTAAAAACAGAAACACCTCTGTCACTACATCTATAACAGACTGACTCTCTGTTGGCTCGACACAGTTTTGACTTCTAAGAATTTTTTTGGTTTCATGAACTCAAGAAGGTGGAGTTACAGTATTTTCTCACGCAGTCTCATGAAAACTGGATTTAATCTGTTTTTAGTTAACAAGATAATAAAGAGAGTGGCGGCAGGTAGATTATATGATTCAGCAACAGGTGCTGAGCGTGTGAACTCGTGTTATACAGGCAGCAGCAGGCAGCCATGACGGGTAATATTCAGCTTTCATCACCCTGTCAGACGTCCAACCTGCCGGGTCGAACATTACTGTCGCCATATTCTCACCGTTTTCAGCGCCTCCTTCACGAGGTCATCCTCCAGATTGGCCTGGATGTGAACTGCAGGAGACAGAGAGGAACAGCATTCATGACATATTTAACATCCGACAGATGGTCCGTACCCGACTTAATGACAAATGCTGCCTTACTGTCCACTTCATCCAAGATGAACTCATCAGTGGTGAGGTCCAGTTCTCCGAGGTTGAGGTTAGCGACGTCGCCGTCAGTCTTCTAGAAAAAACAGGCACAGGAACATAATTATTTCAATTTATCTTAAGGGGTAGGTCTATCTTTAATAAACGTGAGTAAAGGATGTTTAGAGCTGAAACCAATGATCCAGTAATGACTGATTAATCGATCGTTTAGTCAATAAGATGTCAGTATATAGGGACAAAATATCCAGGTAATGTCTTCAAATGTCTTGTTATGTCTGATTATAAGATAAAACGAGACAATGTCTGATATTTTTGCTTGATGAATAACTTGCTGATTAATTGATAAAATTGCTGTCGACTAATTGTCTGACTTGCTAGCTAATTGATGAGACACCTAATGTTTCAACACAAACTCAGTGACGTTAAAACTTTGTTGCCACAGGATGCATGCAGGAAATCATCGAGCTTCAGTGTTTTGACAGGATGCTAACAGCTACATTAGCTTCAAGCAACATTAATATACCTTGTTAAAATACACAATTTGGCAGGATCCTGTCTACTATCATAACTTTTTGATTCATATAATAGCTGCTCATCTAGAAACATACACTTGAATCAGCTGAATCTAACGTTCAGTGATAATGCCTCTTCTTATGAATGCAAACTGGATATGGGAATATTAAGGCGCACACGCCGTTGAATATATCAGTTTTTGCACAACAACCGATTCAAATCAAAGGAATCAAATGTCACCTCGTCTTGTAAATACGCCATGGCGATTTCTGTCGGGTTTCCAGCTGTGTTTACATCGGGACCAGCTCCAACAGCAGCTGCTGCTCCCTCCGCCATTGCGGCGAATTTATGCTAACGTCAAAAAACTACAAATGTGAAGTACCGCCTCGTCGTTCAGAAAACGAAAAAGCGCTCTTGTGTTTATGAACGGCTCAAAATATTAATTCATACGATTAACTATGATGAAACGAATAAACATAAGCAAAAAACATCCAGTCAGTTAGCGTTTATTTCGTGTGACTACGCTGACATCGCTACCTATTTGTGTCATTTAAACCGGTGTTTAATTTTCCCATCGGACAGATTAGAAGTGATGGACTGACTTCCGTTTGCCGGCAGGGTCAAACTCTCGCGAGATAATTGCGACTTCCTCTTCGCACGGAACCTACTTCCAAGATGGTGAGTACATTTTCTAACAACCAAGAGTAGATTTGAAATCTACAATCATCTAGCGTTATTCTCACTTGTCTATCACATTGATACCTGTGGTGAATCTAATACATCGTGTGCGAGCGGAGTGGTGTTGAATTTTTGGCACAGTAGTTGCAGAAATTGACATTAACGCAGTTTACTTTCAACGCTGAACTGAGGCGTTTGGAGTGATCGTAGCTAGCGCGAATGAGTGAGTCCGATTTGTGTTCTGTCTGCTTCCTAAAGATCTTTTGTTTATTCCCGGTTTAAATCAGAAGCGCTGTCCGGTTACGGTTCGTTTTTCACGTTGCCCGCGTTGTTTAAAGGTTGAAAACATTCATAATTGAAGGCGGTTAGCTGTAAAGACTAACTAGCCCTGAACTCTTCCAGTGACAAGGTGTTAGCATGTCGGTATTATCACGTTGGGAGGCGAAGTGTCTGCTACACCAGTGTAATTGCACGGTAGCAGCACCAGTTGAAGTGCTGAATTGCCTTGGTTCTGGGGTTAGTGAGGTCCATTGGTCCTCGTTGTTTTGGAGGTTTTGTAGATTTCTAAAAGCTGACCAGAGCTGCTCTTGTGGCTGTGGAGCCAAAACTGTTAGCTCTGTTAGCTGCAGGTGATCAGAGACCACACACTGAACCCAGAGGCCAGCACTATTTGTCCCACATTAACTTCTGATGAGACACAAACCCTTTAAGAGGGAGGGAGATTAATGCTAAAAATAGAGTCATATAGCTTTAAACGTTGGAAATGTGGATAATTAATTTGTGCTCAATTGTGGCTTTACAGATGTTGGCACTCTGCAGCAGCAGTATGTGTTCCTTGTTATGAAGTTCATCATTTCAGTTTAAATTCTAATGTGTGGTCAGTGTGCAGTTGTTAAGCATCAGTTTTCAGCAGTCTTTGAAGAGAAACAAACTACGAGTGACAAATAATAATCACCCATGATAGTAGCAACTCATCAACAAGACTATTATTCTCACAATGGAGAAATTCACTGTAACAGAAGCTCAAAACAGAGGGGGGGTCACTACTGATCCAGTAACAGCGAGCGATAGCAGTGCTGATTGTGATTAACGTGCATGTTCTGTGTTTTCAGTCTCTGGTCATCCCTGAGAAGTTCCAGCACATTCTTCGTGTTCTCAACACGAACATCGATGGTAGGAGGAAGATCGCCTTCGCCATCACTGCCATCAAGGTACGGTTCTCTGAATTAAACTCATGTGATGCCACTTACAGCTTCATCCTTTGAGTTTTCAGACGGACTCATTTGCGGAACTGAAGCATGAATGTATTTTTGCAGGTCATTGATTTGTGAGGTTGCCGGTTTCTGATGTGTTTTCTGAGGGCTTATTTTGCACATTAGACATTCATCCCATGTATTGGGTGTACGATGATACTGACACCCCTGTCTGTCTCTTGTCTCAGGGTGTTGGCAGGCGTTATGCCCATGTTGTCCTGAGGAAGGCCGACATCGACCTCAACAAGAGGGCTGGAGAGCTGACTGATGAGGAGGTGAGGAGTCCTGGTGTCTGCAGAGGGTCCGAATGATAAATCTCCAACCACGGATGCGTTTTAGCAGACAAATACCTGAAGGAAGCTGCTGTGTTGTATGAGGGGAAAATGGGGAATCTTCAGTGGAATTTATGCACAGTGATCTTCTCATGGGAGAGTTTCTTTTTCCCCTCTATGACTTTATCACCTTTGCTGTGAAGACATGTTGCTGCTTTTGTTGCTCTGGAGCCCAGCTGACATCACTTGATCAAAACTTTAACAACCACTTAAAGTATAAAAACTGTGCCAAGATAGTGTTCTTGTCAAAGTCTTATTCTCTATCTCCATATTAAAGCGTAAAGCAGACAGACTGAATGCTTATTTGAGAGTGCTGTTCGGTGAGATGTTAAAATTGGCCCAACAGCCGGCGATCGCTGATGTATTTATGCAGGTGTGTGCGCGACACATTGTACTGCTGAGTCATCTCTCTGAACGAGTCTGTCGCTGCTCCACAGCCCTCACTCATTCTGGATGCAGACCATCACATTAGAAAAATGAAATGACACGAATTGAGCCTCCTGGTTTTCATTTTGGTGCATTTTATTCATTTTCCAGTGATTTGACAGCCGTGTTTGTTTTTCAGGTTGAGCGTGTGGTGACCATCATGCAGAATCCTCGCCAGTACAAAATCCCAGACTGGTTCCTCAACAGGCAGAAGGACGTCAAGGACGGCAAATACAGCCAGGTAGGTGACCCCCGGCCCAGGCCTCGTTGTGGATCTAGTTTTGTCAGTTGGACGTCAGTCATTGTGTGTTGAGCCTGCGTCACTCATAGCTGCTGATGAGGAAGCGATGTTTACTGGAAAATAGCCAACTTTTAGTTGAGGGTAGTGTATCCCAAATTATCACAGGCCACCCCAAACTATGATACTCACCCAGTCAGATACAAAGAAGGCGCCCAGTCTGCAACACTGGAGACTCTTTAAAGAGACGACAGAAGCTTCACTTTGAATTCAGTCTGTCATGTTTATACAGCGTTACACTGCTGCTGAGTTTAATCTCAGTCAAACATCTTGATGATGCTCAGTCTGTACGGTGAGTGCTGATGACATGTTTACTGTGATATCATGAGTTGTTAGTGGTTGAGCACAGATTCATTGATGCAGAGCAGCAGGTTTGAAAAGGCCCTGCAGGAATGTGGTTCTGGGCACAATGTCTGTCAGAGGAGAATAAACTAACACAAAGCAAAATAAACAGACGAGAAATAAAGTAGAAATGTCACCTGCGTTCGTTCAGGCCAATTGAACTTTAACGTCATTAGACTTGTAGCTTTAAACAGGTTTCAGTCACGAGTCCAAACATTTAGAAGGCATTACATTGTTCCGCCACTTGTTGCGCAGCTGCACTTACACACTTGTGTTTTCGTTGGCGTGAAATGACAAACCTCTGGACTGTTGCTGTGTCTCGTTTCAGGTCCTCGCTAACGGTCTGGACAACAAGCTGAGAGAAGATCTGGAGAGGCTGAAGAAGATCAGGGCTCACCGTGGTCTCAGGCACTTCTGGGGGTAAGAGATCTGATCCGGTCTGCCTCATGTTGGACGTTTAAGTCTCTGCATCGATTCGTCCTCTTTGCTCTTACTGTTAAATCATCTTTCACACGTTTTAGTTTCCTTTTTCTAATCGTAGAAACACGTTTCTGGAACTTATAATGTCAGCTGCAATTTAAGATGCAGCCGATCGCAAAATCCATTCAGTCAAAGCGTTTGACGAGTACAGAGTCGTCCTGCAGCGCTGCAGCTTCCTGTGAGCTGAAGTGTCTGTTTCTTCTAAACGTGAAGCTGTTGTGCAGCTGCTCAGTCTGCATGTCAGTGAGAGCAGAGATAACCTCACTTTTCGGGGTGGATGGAGGAGATTCGGTGCAGAGAGAGCCTGTCCTGGAAAAACACTTGAATCTGAAGCCACACTGTGTGGTGGGTTTCCTCAACGCGGAAGCAGCTTTTAGTAACGGTTTCATTCTTTTGGGATATCAGTTCCTGCTGTGATACACGCACAAAATTGATCAAATCAGGCAGTCGTCGTCATGGTTAGTGACGTCTATCGATCAATTTAAGAAGAAATTACATCAAACAGCTGACAGAGCAGTGATTTCTGCAGCCAGGGAGGGACTGACCACAGACATTGATTGGTGTTTGCAGTAGCCAATAGCATGTGAGAAGTATGAGTAGTGGTCAGCGCTCACCTCAGGTGGCGTCACAACAGTTTCCAGAAAATGACAAACTCTTAGATGCCATTTAAAAATACCTTTTTGTCATTGCTGGGGCAGATTCTGGTGTGCAGGTGATTTTCACTTTTCAGCTTCACGGCAACGTTAAACATTTTCACAGTTTGCACTTATTTAACTCTTGATCTCTTTTCCTTTCCCTTCCAGTCTGCGTGTGCGTGGTCAGCACACAAAGACCACCGGCCGTCGTGGTCGCACCGTCGGTGTGTCCAAGAAGAAGTAAACTCCCCTGCTTCCCTTTGTTTCAATAAAACGCCACAGTTGACAAAAACCCTGTCCTGGTGTGCTCTTTCACTCTTTGTAGGTTTTGGTGTGAGTTCATAAGACGCTGGTGAAGGTAAACATCTTTATTTCATGGTTTTATTTCCAGACAGTCGTGTTTGAAAGCGCACTCTGCTGATTCAATGTTACAGAAGAGACAGAAAAATCAAAACCGCAGTTAGCCAGAACCACTGGATCCTACATTTCCCATAGTGCAACAGTAAGTGTCTCTCATACAGCCCTCCCGTCCTCTCAACCTCATATGAATCTCAGCACAGAAGTAAAAAATGGCGTCAGACCTCAGAGTCTTCAGTCTACAGTCTGGAGTCTCCAGAAAATCACAGCAGCTTCACTCCTGAATCCTGCAGCTTGAGGTTTCCACTCAGGTCCAGTTCTGTCAGATGGGAGGGGTTGGACTTCAGAGCTGGTCAAACTCAGCAGCTGCTTTTGTAGCAAGGTTCAGGTTTTTAAACCTGATCTGAGGTCAGCTGATGAGTGCGAATTGATAAAGCTACTTTAGACAGATGTTATGCTGCAGCGTAAGTAAGACCTTGATGTGGAAAATCAGTGGCATGCTCCATTAGGCCAAACAGCTTTATGAGGGAACCTGAATCTGTCCAGGATTAAAGATTCTTGATGGATTCTGGTTTTTCCAGATCAGACTTAATCGGCTCATCGTTCCACCTGTCTGGACATGAAATAATTGTATAAGAAGTCCGGCTGCTGAGAGGATTCATGGATGTTGATCAAAGTTAATGTTTGTCTTCTGGCTTTAGAAAAGGATCCAGTATGAACAGAAGCAAAGATGTGAACAAACAGGTGTGAGTCTCCGTCTGTTACCTGTGTCACATTCTCCAAAATCAGCTTCCATTTAAAACAAATCACACATTTCACAAGTGTGAGGTTTTTAGAGTTTATTGTTCTGCATCGCTGACAAAGTAATTATACAACAGAAGAAGGAAATATTGCATTATTCTTAACATACAAACACTCCTTAAAAACTGAGGTAAGGTAGGAAAGCTCGTATGGCTGCAGGAAGTTAAAGTGCATCAAGAGTGAAGCAAAGAGTGGAAACAGTGAAGAACTGAAGTTTATGGCTTTTAAGAGACCAGACGTCATGTGAACAGATCAAAGAACGACTTCATGCAAACTCATTAACCAAATGCTTTTACGGAGAAAAAGAGGAAGTGCAACCCAAAACCTGTTGGTGTGTTTGAAGAGGAAGCAGGTGATGCGGCTACAGCTGCTCAGGTGGAGGATGAGAGCATCGCGTTTATCTTAGTGAAATATAGCGACTCTTTGTGGCTCTTCAGTTTAACATTTAGAGACAAATCATGTTCAGAATGAGGCTCCAGGAAAAACAAACCACCATCCCGACGTCTCATTTTAACCACCCTGTCTCACCCCAGTGCATGCTGGGATAGGCTTCAGCCCCTCTCAGGACTGAACATGAATGTTGGTGTGATTAAAGCTAAATCAGCGACACGACACGTCCAACTGTGGCGCCGAGCCGTCCCACACTGATCCTGTCACCACGAAGGCAGCAAAGCTTCAGTCATATTCTTAGAAATTAAATTATACAAAGATTTCATTAAATACAGTCAGTTGAGATCAAACCAGAGAAAGACACTCGATCAGTTTCTTTCATTCGATCGTTCAGATGGATCGTTTCTGTCCAGAGGTCTTAAAGCAGTGAAATGTGTCAGAGAAACATTCTGAGCTGGTCAGACCAACAGATGCGCTGCCTGTTACTGCAGAGAGAAAGAAAAGAAATGCTAGAAATGACAAAAATACTGAATTCTTAGTTTGGATTATTGTGTCCTGGTTTCTGTAGATATTGCCTTAAGTTTGCCAATTTTCATCTTATTTTCTACTAGTTGCTGTTTTGTGTTCAGAGGAATAAATAAACTAAAAATGTCAAACATCCAGATCAGAGAAGGCGGTCGCTGCAGTGACAGACTGCACAGCTTCATCTTTTTAAATATTTAGAAGCAATAACTAATAAAAGTGATGGCTAACAGACGCTAACGAGCTGCAGACGCTCCTCATCAGGAGAAGACGAGAACAAAGTGATCTCCTGGTCCACAGTGACAGTTCACAATCCCACAGCCGCCTCCGCTGAAGCTTCACCAGCTCTGCTTCGCGGGTTTGTTTTCCGTCTCTTTTCCCTCCTGACAGCAGGTCTCAGGTCAGATTTCACGCATTCCAAATGAGTTCAGTTTGCAGACGAAATCGGTCAGTTTTTAACTGAAGACACTCGACTGAGCTTCCTCTTTCGGAAGAAGAAGACATGAGGAGGAGCAAACCACTGCTCTGCCTCAGGCCTCCCTCTGTGGAGGAGGTGGAGGAGGAGGAGGAGGAGGAGGAGACTTCGGCTGGGGCTGCTGGGGCGGCGGCGGCGGTGGTTGTTGGTCCTTGGTGGGAGCGTAGTAAAGCTCCAGAGGCTTCCGGACCTTCCAGTACTTCTCATTGACCAACTCCAGAGTCAGAGAGCCGTTCAGCGTCTGAAAGGGAAGAAAAATGATGAAGAGTGTGTCAAACAGCTGTCAGCAGAATCCCTGATAAGCTCAGATGTTCATTGAAGATCATTTCACCCATAAAACCTTCTTCCTACGGGTCCTGGTCTCGGTCTGTGCTGACAGTTTTGGGTTTATTTGCTCAGCTGTGTTTGAGATTTCTGCCTCCACATTAACGTCTTCAGCAGAAAGTAGAGAAAACATTCATGGTGTTGTTGTTTGAATCTCATTCCATCCACCTCTACTGTACTGAGGGGGAGGCTCCACACCTGGACAAACCAAAGCAAACCAGGCCTGGACAGAACAGGTGAGACTGAAGATGTAACCTGGAAGCCTCTGACAGAACAAACTGATGGCTCTGTAGCAGTTATTGAAGTTATTAAGTTATACTTAGAGTAATTATTCTTCTGCTTTTTTATTGTCCTTCATATTAAGAAAATTCTATGAATGTGAACTTTTCACATATTTTTTTTTTGTTGGTGTCAGATTATTTATAACACACTGATAATGAGTGCTGATTAGACAGACTCTAGAATCTCCACTGTTTGATTACAACACTGAGTGTACAGACGTTAGCTTTGTGGACGTTAGCTTCACGGACGTTAGCTGTACAGTCAGTGCTAACGTGCTGCGACACCTCAGACTGAACTCGTTCCTTTCTTCCTCTCGTTTCTGTAATTCATGAGTCAAAGTTTTTATCAAAGGTGGAAGTTTTTAAAACTCGTGCTGCTCAGGGTGAGTTTGTGGTGCGTTCACTTGAACAGAGTCAGTCTGAACTGAGTGAAGAGCTTTAGAGCTAATGAAATATATACCAGAGCTGAATCTTTAAACGCAATAACTGATTAACAGAGTTAAAGGATAACTTAATGAAGCCGGCGGTCAGCTAGTTTAGCTGTAGTTTGGCACAGCTATGGTTCGTTATTGCGTATTCGTAGCCGACCGCCGCAGAGTCAGCCGTGTTGTGGCCGGCTGCTCGCAGCGCGCGGCGTTCGGTAATGACATCATCCACGTCAGAGGTAGTTGTCTAGAGACGCTGGATGTTGATAACATGCCACCACGGGCTCAGAGGGGAATAGCACCAGCATATCATAACAAAATATTGGAATATGAACGAGTTTCTGCAGATTATGCGTTATATAGAGGCTGCGCATGGATGCCCCGAGTACTCGCATTATACGGATATACGCGCCGCTCCTCTGGGGCTAACTTCTTCAAAACGACTCCAAATGCCACCAAAGTTGTCTGGGTGAGTAAATGGGCGTGTTTAATGCTACAAATAAGGTCCAGGTTGTAAAAAAAACAGTTATCCTTTAAAACGCAACTATTTCCAGTTGTGATTTTTTTGTCTGATGTGATTTTCTGGACTGTCGGTGAGAAACTGAAATTTGTCATTATTTTCTTACATTAAGATGAGATCGTTGTTGTCTAACTGTTACAAACGAGCTTGTATCAAACAATCACTGAAGCTCAGGATTGTGAGTCTGCACACGTCTCATCGTCGCATGTTTGTCGGCGTCTGTTAAAGCAACAGTTGACATGTTGGGACAAACGCTTCCTGCTCGTTCCCGCTGAGAGTCAGAAGACGACGTCCTGCTGACAGAAAGGAAGCTGAAACGTGTTCTCTTTAACCTTCACGGCTGCTTCAGCCTGTGATTGGTCGACACATGACAGGCGGCCATTTTTAAAACGCGTTTGTTTGGTGACTCACGGAGAACTGTCCTCCTCTCGTCAGGATGTAGATGGTGTACTGCTTCTCGCTGATGTTGCTCAGACTCGATCCCTCTCCGCCTCCTGCTGCTCCTTCAGTTTCTCCTCCTCCTGCCTCCGTCTGTCGGCCGGTCTGCACGTCCTCCAGAGCGATGCGCAGGGCGAGGTATTTCGACAGATGGTCCACTGTGGCGTTGGCAGTGGTCTTCACATATCTGCAAAGGAAGAGCGTCTGATGAGCTGCAGGAGGGAACAGACCTGAACATCACAGACTGGAGCCGTTGGACTGGTGACTGCGGCGATAACTGGCCGACACCAACAGAGTTTTCCACAAACAGAAACATATATACGAGTGTTTTGGGCCCTCCGGTCCGACCTGGTCTGGTTGTAGTCCTGGGCGTGGACCAGCTGCGGGTGTGGTCTGAACACCAGCTCGATCTCGGAGCCCGGCCCCTCTTTGTGGCGTCTCAGCGGAGGGGTGGGGCTGCCGCTGTCCGCCTCGCCGCCCGAGCCGTCGTCCGACGCCCGCGCCCGCTTGCGGCTCGGCCCCGCCTCCGAGGGGGTCCGATCGGGGGGGTGAGGGGCGTGCGAGGGGGCGGAGTCGTGAGACAGGTGTGAGCGGGCGTCGCCGTTGTCTTCGCCGCCGCTGAAGGTGGTGTTGTCGCTCTCCTGAGTTGGCTTCTTCACCCGGTGGTTCCTGCAGGGTGGGGGGCAGCACACGTTATCAGCTGGACTTCTTTAAGGGAACATTCTGCTTCACCTTCAGATATTCAAAGATTAACGAGTGCAAATTTATTATTACTGATGGAAATAATAACTACAAATCTGAGGTCGTGACAAACTGGAGTGATCAGTTAAACCAGCGTTTACTGTCTAACGATGACACTGCAGTTTTAACATTATTAACATAATGCTGTCCTTCATATTCTCTCATGTTTGTTGTAAATTCTGTTTCTCAATCAAGAAGACAAAGGAAGGAAAAACATCGCTGTCAGTCTGCTGGGATCCTAACGAGCCATTAAACCACGGTGTGCTGTGTTCGGCTCTCTCTGGCCTGAAATGATGTTTAAAATGATCAATGAGTCGATTGATCACGATAAAGTCATCACCAGCTGGGCGCCCCTGTGGCTCAGGGTTTAAGACAGACCAAAGTCCCTGTTTGAATCAGGCTGGTTGTTGCACCTCTTCCTGTCACCCTTCTCACATCCCATCACTTCCATTATAAATGCATTAGGGAGTTTTTCAGGTCCAGTATGAACAGAGGGACCAATTACAGCAAGACAACCTGTTTCAGTGGTCACATGAGCACCTGAGTTTGTCGCAAATTATCCTTTAAAGCTTGAAGATGTCTTTAAAATATCTAAAAAAATTCAAGTTGTTGATTAAAGTGATTCAGCTTGATGCTGCAGAGGGAATCAGAAAAACACAGTTTGAGCATCACGTTACTTGTTGGTGATAATGAAACAATTCTCGATCCTGGTGGGTGTGAAACTCATCATGACATTAACTTTGTGTCCTGATTAATATTCTGGATGTTTAATCTGTTTTTACAGGAATCAGGATGCTTCTTCACACCGATCATCATAAAACAGACCTGTGACAGTGATCTGATAATGACTGACACATCCTGACATGTTTTTTCAGGTATTGATCCTGTGGAATAAACAATCCAATGTCACCCAAAGCGACCCCCTTTCCTCCCCCACCTCTCGGACCTGTAGCGGGCCTGCTGCCGGAGCCCCTCCTCGATGCTGGAGCTCAGCGCCTCCTTGTTGTGCAGCCTGTTGAGTCGCTCCAGGACGCGGCGCTGGTGGGCCTCGTACTCGTCCCGGCTCGGGTAGATCTTGGAGATCAGCGCGTCGAAGTTCGAGTCCCGGCGCAGCGAACGCCTGGAGACCAGCTTTTTCCTGCAGGTCGGACACTCTTTGTTCCTGAGGAGGGGGACGAGGTGGTCCGTTAACCCTGAGCTCAGTTTAACAGGAAGTATCTGCACAGCATGACAATCAAACCGACTGCGACTCGAGGCAGAACGAGCTTTTTGTTCTCTGCTGTCACTCAAATGAAATTAAAGGAAGAGTATAGTTAGAATACTGAAGCGGCAGAAAGACATTTTCACCACAAAACAAGCAAGCTGAGGACGTCACCTTGACCTCCACTAATTTGGTCACTTCACATTTTGCTGACTTAAACCAAAGATTAATTAAAAAAAACAAATCATGATTGGTTGGCGGCGTGTCGCGCTCACCCTGATCGCAGCGCCGTGACGATGCAGTCGGAGCAGAAGCGGTGCAGACACTCTTTGGTCGTCATGGTGTTCTTCAGCATGTCCAGACAGATGGGACACATTAGCTCGCTGTGCAGAGAGCGAGGAGACACCGCCACCTCCGTCCCGTCCATGATCGCCTCCTGGAGACACACACAGACACAGACACACACAGACACACACAGACACACACACATGAAGTCTCTGCATTCACTGTCGCCTCAAAATTGTTTCCAAATTTCACCTCCTGCCTCCGTTTGAGCCAAACATTAAAATTAACAGAAGCAGAAATTTTGTATTTTTGGATCAAATCGTGCTAAAAGGAGGATTGTAAAAAATATATATAGCCAATTTCCAGAAATGGTGAAATCTGAGATGCATCTATCTTCCTCATTTGTCACTTTTACCATCATTCCTGTGTATTAATGTAGACTGTTACAGACGTTTGGTCTGAAAAGTTAAAATCAGTGCTTTTGAATTTTTAAGTGATAAATTGGAGGCTCATCCAACATCTAACTGAAACCAATCAACACACAAATAATAAAACATCATCACTAAGAACAGACTGATGAAGGACTTTTAAACCCTGATATCTCTGCTGGTCTCATGTCTTTTAAAATGTTGTATTTTACTTTTTGGTATTCTATGTAACCTATTTTACCTATATTTGATTATTTTATGCTAATGCTTGATGCTTTAGCCTTCTTCTACTCTATTTTTACTGTGGTTTTATGCAGTCTTTATTTTTATGTTCATCATCATTTTCATCATTATCAAACTGGTTTGTTTCTCCATCTTATTTTATCATCATTTCTTCTCTGTTATATGTCCATTCTGTCTTTTTAGTTCCTGTATGAAAGGTGCTATACATCAAAGGTCTATTACTAAAGTTTATTATTACGTGTTCGTCATCTCTTAAGATTTGTAAATGAATGAGCAATAAACAGCAAACACACACACACACAGATTTTTTTTACCTGGGGGCTCCTTTGAAGCTCATACAGACTCAGCTCCCAGGTCTTACTGGGAGTCTGGATGTTTACTGGAGCTGCCATGACTGCTGGTTCTGGTTGGACTGACAGAGAGAAACACACACATATAAAAACTGTGCACCTGCACCTGTGAGGGCCCTGTTAGGTGCTCACTCACTCACACACACACACACACACACACACACACACACACACACACACACACACACACACACACAGTTCATGTCACATTAACATGAAAACTCGACCCTTGACTCAACACATCACATCACATTTTCTTGGGATTTGTTCACAATAACAAAAAAACATAAACACCAGCATTGTCCTTTACAATGTGTGTCCTTTAACAGTAACATTTCCAACCCAGACATCATGTTAAATCTTCTCTAATAGATTTATTCTGAGAATCCAACCTGCTGCAGTTTCTCAGTGGAGAAAGAATCAAGAGAAAGACTGAACACCTCTCGACTGATTGTGATTATTATAATCTTTGATGGTCTGAACCAAAGGTGCCCAAGCTCTCCAAACTGAAACTTAGTGAGGGGCCACCAGCCAACACCTGCTGTACTGTTAAGGTGTAAAATAGTGCTCTGATCCCAAATTCCTTTCAAACTGACTTCCTGTCAGAGAGTCCACAGCGCTCAGATGTATTTTATATATATTTACATTGGTGTGATTTTATTAGTCTATTAATCGATTAATGGCTAGAAACATTTGGCTGGCCAAATTAAATCTCCTGGTGGGCCAGCTTTGGCCCACGGGCCCCACTTTGGGCAGCTGTGGTGTGAACCATGGATCCTTCGCTGTGTGAGTGTTAAAGTGTTGGAACTGAAACATGGCGGACCCTCAAAGTGTCTGTAAAGATGTTGCTCTGTAACACTGGAGACGAGGAGAAACAGCACTTTAATCAGGTCTGGATGGTAAAGTGCGACCTTTCAAACTATAAACACGTCAAATAAAGCACACAGAGACTAAAGTAAATGGAAGAGAAACAACAACATGAAGCTAAAGAAAGTTTAGCAACGCAAACAAACAACGGCAGCGCGGTCAGATCATCAGGTTGATCCCGTGAGGACGAGACGTTAAAACTTCCCACAGAGACAAAACTGATTCTTCATCGCGGTTTCTACCAACAAACAAGTTTGTAAAGTTGTATTTGTGTGCGGGTTTGATAAATAAACAGCAAAACCTTCATAACCATCGACAGAGACTGAATTAGAGAGGAGGAAAAGCAGGAAATCAAACCAGAAACTCACCTGACGGTGAACTGATGGACAGCTGACCGGAGGAGACACGACCCCCCTCCGCCTGCACAAACACACACAGCCCGCTAAAAACTACTTAATAAATCCCTCTAACAGCACACTCCCGTGGTTACCGTCTCCCTGAGTCCTTACACTGTCGGCGGAGTGACTTTTAGTTACGGCTGTGCCTCGCTTGAACACAAAATAAGACAAGTTGAACGACAGCGCAACATTTTTGAGCCCCACCTGCTAGCTAGCATGAACTGTAGCCATCTTTCTTCTTCTTCTCCCCGGAACAACTCGCCTCGTCCCCGGACACATCGGCCCTGTGTCAGCGGCAGTGACCCCCAGCGGCCAGTCAGTGCATTACAGCAGAAAACCCATGCAGACATAGATAGATAGATAGATAGATAGATAGATAGATAGATAGATAGATAGATAGATAGATAGATAGATAGATAGATGTCCATATCAATGACAACAAAATCTTAACTATCTAGAAAACTTTTACTTTTAAAGTTAGGGGACACAGAAATCCATTTAGTTAGGTTTAAGTGGAAATTTAAAGGAATTCAAAATTTATGTATTTTTAAATATTTTTGAAGATACTTGTATTTTAAAAAAAGCAAAATTTCAATCTCTGTATGTGGTCACTTTGTTAGAACTAATCTGATTGTTTAAAGTTCTGATTCACTGACGGCCTCTTGGTGTTTTTTCTCACCCTGGAACATGGCTATCTATTCACCATCGGATGTGTTGCCAGGATGTGACCTATTAAACACGCCAGTGCCCGGGTGCTGCTATGATTGTTGATTTAATAAAAAAGAGAGATGCATATGGAGCTGGAGTGTGCGACACACTTCTTTACTCTTCCATCACGTTACCAGGCAGCATGAGTGAAATGATCCAGATAAATGGGAGCAGTCGTTAGTATCGAGTCTCGAGGGAGAAAATGACATAAAGAAATATGTTGATTTAAAAGTTTATTTTCTTAAGCCTGCTTACAACAACACGTACAGCTGCTTTGACAACACCCACTGTTTTTTTTGGACGTAGCAGCGAGCAATTACAACATAATGAGTCCCTCCTACATTGGCTTAAATGTTGCAGAGCCATTACGTGTTATGTGATAAAAACACAATCGGTTTGTTTAACCTGAGCATCAGCAGGAATGTAAAGAGACAGATTGTGGTTTTCGGGGGCAGCTGGGCACCGGGGACTATTTCTTGTTGAGGAACAGTCTGTGACTGTGTGAAGCCTCCTGGTCAAATCAGTGAGGCTGTCAGATTTGGTACCATTGTGCCAGAGCAAAACCAGTGCCTATATCTGTTTACCTGCACTAACCTTTAGCCTGCAGTAGGACAGATAAGCTAATGCTAAACAAGAAATAGCTTCTGCTTTTCTTCATAAATAGTTGTTTTCTGTTTGCGATGCGACTAAACAAAGATACAGCGTGTTAACTGGTCAGTTTTAGATATGTTGGCATATTCTGAACTCTGGACAGCGCCAGGTTAGCTGTTTCCTAGCTGCCAAGCTAACCACATTGTGACTCCAGCTCCACACAGACATGAGATTAATATTAGTCTTCTTATCTCACACTGTCAACAAATCATCTTTACACTCTGGTTCTACACAGATTAAACAAATAACACGTTATTTAGTGAACTTCAGAGCTGCTGGTGGTTTTTTGAACTCTGGACTGAGCCAGAGTGGCACTTTCCCACGTTCTTCAGGTATTACTGCTAAGCTAGGCTAACTGTCTCCTAGCTTGAGCTTCATATCCATGACAGTGGTATCAATCTTCTCATGTGACTCTGGGTAAGAAAGTGAATAAGCTTATTGCGACATGTTGAACTATTCCCTGATTTTAAATATTATTTTGTTATTATTTGTAATAATGTGGAGCTTTGGACTAAACAAACACTGTGAAGGCGTCACTTTGGCCTAATCGTCACCACATTTCTCACTATTTTCATGATGTTTCCAAACCGAACGATCGATCGATTAATGGAGGAAATAATCAGCAGATTGATCCAGAATGAAAAGAATCATTAGTTCAAATGAAGCTCAACCAGCTCCAACAGTAAAATCCTGCTTTGACATGAACGACTGAGTCACAGTAATCTGATGAGATCAGATAGAACAGGAGAACAGGAGAACAGGAGATCAGGAGATCAGGTAGAACAGGTGAACGGCCACAGGTGACATTTTACTGCACTCAGTACTTTTACTTTAATACTTGAAGTACATTTACTGATTATACTGACATACTTTTACTTCAGTGACATTTTCAATGGAGGACTTTTACTTGAGTATTTTTTCAGTGTTCTGACCACTGAACACTTCCTCCACCTCTGTATTTAAATGCTTCCAGTTCTAAAGAATAATAATGAAGATCTGTAATATGTGTATAAAGATGGGGAGGGCCCATAAAGTGTCATTATGTAGTAATTATGGGATGTCATAACTGTGCCTATAATTAGTTATTATCATGAAATAATGTTTGGAATGTGACACTCTGTCGGTATTTCCTTTTGAAGTTCAGCGTGTGGCTGCTGGCACCAGGCCCACATTACACCACCCTGACAGTGTTATTTAACCACCTCAGTGGAATTTGTTTACTTTATTCCACAATGAAACATACTAATACATCCAAATACATGATGTCTGTGCAGCTCACACATAAACAAGCAAACAAAAAGGTAAAAATGCATCGTATGTTATACATTAAATTACATAGCATATGGCATGTTTGCTGAAACTATTATAGAGTTATAATTTCAGTAGGTAATAATGATTCAATAAAGGCAAGTTTAAGCACAAATACAGTTGGACACTGACAAAATTGACAAAATACTCAGGTTTCTTTATTTTGAGTCAGCAATGATGTGAGAAAACCACAAGAAGCAGATCCATCGCCCAGTAAACGGGTCACACGAGTCTGATCTCGTTCTAAAAGGACTGAACTCGTTATTTCATGACTCTCAGGTTTTCTTATATGACAATAAGTTATTTTTTTATTGTATTTGTTCATCTTTAAGAATTCTAAATTTATTAAGAATTAGTGTGAAATGTTTTATTTCTGGGCAAAACTTGACTTTAATCCTTTTTATTTAGCATGGTAAGCAGCGAACTGAGGTAAGAGTCAGAGGTCAAAGTCAAAATGTTTATTGTCAAATGATGAAATTCTTCGTTTGCCTTAAACTCTGAATGCTGTTTAAACAATGAATCACTCAGTGTGAAAAGTGACAAATACACAACAGTTAAAGAAAATAATAGGATAAAGTCAGGAATCACAAGATAAAGAAAAACTGAACTGTGTACTCAGTGTGTTCATTCATTCAGTCTGAACTGCTCATTAAAGGGCTGAATGAAACAGAATAGTAAAAAAAAATGCAGTTATAATTAATTTATTGATCAAATAGTTCAACAATTAGATTTAAGTACAATCATGTTCACAATTTCAAATACTAATAATTACAACAAACTATAGAATAGGCCTTCTATACTAAGGACTTAATGTAAATGATAAACAGAAAATACACACACACACACACTGCTGTGTGATGTACACATGACACATGACTAACTGGCACATGCACACAATAAATAGGACAATAAATAGCATAATTTACATCTGTTTAAAAGAATAAATAGGAGCCATGTTTGTAGCTGTTACTGATTGGTGAAGGTAATCATTCGAATTTGTAAGCAGTTAGAGAACTGCTGGACCCTTCCACTCCCGTTCTTTGACCCACTTTCTCTGACTACTAAAAGAAAGCTATTGATTTTTCAGAATTTACACATAAACATGATAACTAAGATGAGTGGAATACTATAATTAAATAATAAACATGGCTTCATCTTCTACAGCGAGTGCATCAATCCTGACATGCGGCTGTAACTGTTTCTCTTCATAGGAGCACAGCGGCTATGACCGCCACTGTGACGGAAATGAGACTCATTTTGTTGTTGACTGCAGCTGCAGTTGCTATGTTGGATTCGCCTCCCGCTCCTTGTCCTGTTTCTGTTCCTACTCCATCTCCATCTCCAGCTCCTGCTCCGGCTCCTGCTCCATCTCCGGCTCCGGCTCCGGCTCCTGCTCCGGCTCCTGCTCCGGCTCCATCTCCGGCTCCTGCTCCAGCTCCTGCTGCTGTAGTTGTTGGTGCTGCCGTTGCTCCTGTTGCTGTGTTGTCGTACGGAGGTCTTGACACCGCCACCTCTGCTGCTGTTGCTGCTGCTGAAGCGGCTGTTGCCGCCGCCTCTGCTGCTGAGGCCATTGCTGCTGCCAGGTCTGCTGTGTTTTGTGCCGTGGTTGCCGTTGCTGCCTCCGCTGCTGTTTCTGCAGCTGCTGTTGCTGCCATCGCTGTTGCTTGTGCCATCTCTGCCACTACTTGTGCCGCAGCTATTGATGCACGCTTTGCTGCTGTTGACCCTGTGGCGTCTGATAAGATTTTCTGTAATTCTTCCACCGCTTCTGCTGATTGTGTGGTCACTGTTTTGGCGGCTTTTACAGCTTCTGACATTGTTTCTGGCGTCGCTTTGGCAGATGCTGCCATTTCAGCTGCTCCAGCTGCTGTATTTGCTGCATTTGCTGATTTTAATGCTGATACTGCGATTTGTGCTGTTTGTAGTGCTGCAGATGCTGGTGATGTTGAAGAAGCTGCTAGTATTGCTGCTTGTGATGCTGCATTTGCTGCTTCAGCTGCTTTTCCTGCTGCTTCTGCTGCCATTTCAACTGGTGCAACCCCTGCTGCAACTAATTTGGCAGCGATTGCTGCTGCTTTTGAAGCTTTTGCTGCATTTTCTGCTGCTTTGGATGCTTCTGGTCCAGCAGCTGCCGCAGCTGCTGAAGCTGCTGCTGCTGCTGCTGCCGCCGCCGCTGTTGACCCGACCACTGCTGCTTCCTTTGCCTTAGCTGTTCCTGGTGCTGCTGCTGCTGCTGTTGTTGCTATAGCTGTTCTGGAGGTGTTTGCCTGTGGTGTGGCTGCAGTAGCGTTTGGTTCTGGTGTTTTGGCCGGTGTTGATTTTACCGTAGTTGGCCTTGGTGTTACATTTCCAGCATTCTGTTCAGGTACATTTGACAGTGCAGATTCTGATGCTTGTGCTGCTGCTACTGCAGCTCTTGCTGCCGCTTTTGCTGTTGATTTCATCATTTCTGTGTGATTTGCTGCTGCAGCTTCAGCCAATGTTTCTGCTGTAATTGCTGTTGCTTCTGCCATGTGTGCCACTGTTTCTGCTACACCTATTGCTGATTTTGTTGCTTCTGTCATTTCTGAGGCTTTAACAGCTGTTAAAGTTTCTAATACTCTTACAGCCGCTTTCGTCACAGTTCTTGCAGCCTCTGCAGTTACTGTAATTACATCTGGTGTTGCTATTTCAGAAGCTGCCTTTGATGCTGCTGTTGCCGCTTTCCTTGCTGCCGCCGCTGCTGTTAATGATGCCTGTGCTATTTGTGCCGCTGCATTTGCTGTTGATGCTGGTGCTGTTACTGCTGCTTGAATTGCTGCTAGTGCTGCTGCTTCTGCTGCCTCTGCTGCGTTTCTGGCTGCTTTTGCTGCCAATGATACTGGTGCCTCTCCTGTTGCTATTAATGTGGCAGCTCTAGCTGCTACTTGCGCAGCTATTACTGCAGTTTCTACTTCTTTGGACGTTGCTGCTCCAGTGGCTGCTGCTGTTGAGGCTGCTGCTGCTGTCGCTGCTGCTGCTGCTGCTGTGGATGTTGTCACTGCTGCTGTTGCAGTTTTGCCTGCTGTGGCTGGTGGTGCTGCTGTTGTTGTAGTGGAAGGTGTTGTTGCTGCTGGTGCTGGTACTTCAGTTGGTGGCACTGCCAATGAATAAATGCCTGCATTTGGGAGTGCGGCCTTTGCACCTGCCGCTGCTGCTGCTGCAGCTCTTGCTGCTGCCTTCGCTGCAGCTACCATTATTGCTGCCATGTCATCTGTTGTTGCAATTCCAGTTGCTGTTGATGCTGTAAGTGCCGTTGCCTGTGCCATTCCTGCCACAGATAGAGCTGCTGACAGCGATATACGTCTTGCTGCTGCTGTTGGCTCACGGGCGTATGATATTTCTGTTTCTAATGTTTTTGCTGCATCTCTTGTTTTTTCAGCCACTGTTTCTGCAGCTTCCACAACTTCTGAGATTGCTGCTGGATTATTTGAGGCTGCCATTGTTGCTGCTATTGCTGCTTTTTCAGCAGCCTCTGCTGTTATTAATGCTGCATTTGGTAATTGTGCTAATGCTTCTGCTTTTGATGCTGGTGCTGTTACAGCTTCTAATGCTGCTGTTTTTGCTGCTACTTTGGCATCTTCTGCAGCTTTTATTGCTGCGTTTGCTGCCAATGTTGCTGGTGCTATTCCTGTTGCCACTAATGTGGCAGCTCTGGCTGCTTCTTCTGCAGACTTTATTGCTTTTTCAGCAGCTGGAGATGTTGTTGCTCCAGCAGCTGTTGAAGTGGCTGCAGCTACTGCTGCAGAAGCTGCCGCTGCTGCTGCAGAAGCTGATGATGCTGTCACTGTGGCCACTGCTGTTGGTGCCAGTGTTATGGGGGTTGCTGTGGTTGTGACTAGGGTAGCTGTGGTTGTTGTTAGAGCTACTGTCGTTGTTTGGAGTGCTGTGGTTGTTATTGTAGCTGTAGGTTTTTGATGCTTTGTTTCAGAAACAGCCACTGCTGCAGCAGCAGCAGCTGTTGCTGCTTTTGCTGCAGTTGCAGCTGCCACTGCTGCAATTGTTGCTTCCTTCGCTGTCGCAGCTGCCTGTGCTGCATTTTCAGCTGCTGTTTCTTCCGTTGGTGCTGTTACAGCAGCTTCTACTGCTTCTGCTGCTTCTTTAGCTTTAGTTGCTGTTGCTGCAGCCATTTCTGCTGCTGTTTCTGCTGCTGTAATTGATAGTTTCATTAATCCAGGTTCTGTGTTCTCTCCAGTTGCTAGCTCTTTGGCCACTGTTAATGCTGCTTGTATTGCTGCTAATGCTCTTTCTGCATCCATTGCTGCCTCTTTTGCAGCTGATGCAGATGCCTGTGCAGCTTCTGCTGTGGTTGCAGATGCAGCCTGTGCTGCGGCCTCTGCTGCTTTATCTGCTGCATGTGATGCATTTAATGTTGCCTCTGCAATTGTCTCTGCTACTTCTGCTGTTGATGCTGGTGCGGTTTCTGCTGCTAGTTTTGCTGCATTTGAGGCTGTTTTGGCTGCTTCCGTTGCTTTCTTGGCCATTTCTGCAGCCACTGCTGGTGATAGTGATCCATTTAACAGTGCTGCTGAAGCTATCGCTGCTTCATGTGCTGCAGCAGCAGCAGCTTCTGCAGCCGCTGCTGCTGCTTTGGCGGCGGGTCCAGTAGTGGATGCTGCTGCTGTTGCTGCCGTTGCTGCTGCTGTTGCTGCTATCGCTGCTGCTGCTGCTGTTGCTGCTGCTGTTGCTGCTGATCCTGTTGGTCCTGTTGCCACTGCAGTTGTGATTGTTGATGGTGCAGCTGTCATTGTTATTTTGGCAGTTGAGATTCTTGAGGTTGTTGGCACCACTGTGGTTGTGACTAGGGTAGCTGTGGTTGTTGTTAGAGCTACTGTCGTTGTTTGGAGTGCTGTGGTTGCTGTTGTAGCTGTAGGTTTTTGATGCTTTGTCTCAGAAACAGCCACTGCTGCAGCAGCAGCAGCTGTTGCTGCTTTTGCTGCAGTTGCAGCTGCCACTGCTGCAATTGTTGCTTCCTTTGCTGTTGCAGCTGCCTGTGCTGCATTTTCAGCTGCTGTTTCTTCCGTTGGTGCTGTTACAGCAGCTTCTACTGCTTCTGCTGCTTCTTTAGCTTTTGTTGCTGTTGCTGCAGCCATTTCTGCTGCTGTTTCTGCTGCTGTAATTGATAGTTTCATTAATCCAGGTTCTGTGTTCTCTCCAGTTGCTAGCTCATTGGCCACTGTTAATGCTGCTTGTATTGCTGCTAACGCTCTTGCTGCATCCACTGCTGCCTCTTTTGCAGCTGATGCAGATGCCTGTGCAGCTTCTGCTGTGGTTGCAGATGCAGCCTGTGCTGCGGCCTCTGCTGCTTTATCTGCTGCATGTGATGCATTTAATGTTGCCTCTGCAATTGTCTCTGCTACTCTTGCTGTTGATGCTGGTGCGGTTTCTGCTGCTAGTTTTGCTGCATTTGTTGCTGTTTTGGCTGCTTCCGTTGCTTTCTTGGCCATTTCTGCAGCCACTGCTGGTGATAGTGATCCATTTAACAGTGCTGCTGAAGCTATTGCTGCTTCATGTGCTGCAGCAGCAGCAGCTTCTGCAGCTGCTGCTGCTGCTTTGGCGGTGGGTCCAGTAGTGGATGCTGCTGCTGTTGCTGCCGTTGCTGCTGCTGTTGCTGCTATCGCTGCTGCTGCTGCTGCTGTTGCTGTTGCTGCTCCTGTTGGTCCTGTTGCCACTGCAGTTGTTGTCGGTGCACCTCTGGTTGTTATTTTGGCAGTTGAGATTCTTGAGGTTGTTGGCACCACTGCGGTTGTGACTGGGGCAGCTGTGATTGTTGTTGGGGCTGATGCGGTTGTTCTTCCAGGACACTTCAGTTTAAGGCTTCCTTCAGCAGGCCGACTGTTGCATCCTGTTTCCATTTCAGAGTTTGGTCAGGATTGAGTCATGTATTGTCATATTTGGTTGTTGTTTCTAGTTTTGATATACTTTTAGTACTTACCAATAAATATAAGAATGATGATAAAAGCCTTGATGATCATTGTGATTGGCTTCTGTTCTCGCCCGCTTTCTCTTCCAAAACATCTGATCATCTCCTGCAAGAAAATGAAACATAGTAGAAAAGAGTCTTCATTTTTGCAGCTGGCCAAGGGGCGAGCTGAGAATTAGCCTACATTTGTAGAGATCAAAGTATTAAAAAGTAACTGAGGGTTTATGTTTGCTGCTTCTCAGTATTCGTCACTCGTCACATACTACGCTGCAATACAATGAAAAGTACTGAGAAAAAAGTTCTGTATTTGGGAAGCTGTTGGTGTTTCTTTCTGTGGTCGCTGTGTAAAGTGATCATATGCAATTAATTTGATAAAATGAATTTTTAATTGTATCAAACTTGTATTAAATTGTTATATTCTCTTTGTAGGTGGACGTCCATGTCAAGAACAAGCTAACTCCATGAAAGTGGAGGTGTGAACATTCAAAAAACAAAGGAACAACTTTGTTTATTGCTGAAACGCGTAGCTGTGGTTAACATTAAAACCAGAAACGTGCTGAAGGGAGCTCTGCTAGTCGGAGGGTGTTGTAGTTCAGAGTGTAAATGTAGCTACACCCAACACAAAGGTACAGGCAACGACAAGTCAAGCCACCTTTCCAGATTTTACAAAGAACAGCTGGAAGTGTTAGCGCTGTGCAGCTCTTGTGAAGTCGCTTTAAGAATTTGAAAGGTGAAATTTTTTTTTTAAATGCATAAAATCTGTATAAAAACTGGTGAACGTCAAAAAGTACGAAAATGCTCAGAGGCCAAAGAAATGACCAAATAATCCAATCAATCCAAAGGTTCTGATTTTACAAGGATATGAAACAAAGAATCGAAGCAGGTCTTCACAAACTGGAATCAACAAATGTTTGGTGTCGTTAAACACAGCAAACAATTCACCTTCAATTGTCTGTCAGAGGATGAAAAACTGACAGCAATTTTGTTGGAATGTAGAAAGAAAATAATGTTGGATTTTTTTTCCACATAAATATCCATCCATCCATTCTCTTCCGCTTATCCGGGGCCGGGTCGCGGGGGCAGCAGTCTAAGCAGGGAGGCCCAGACTTCCCTCTCCCCAGACACTCCCTCCAGCTCTTCCGGGGGGACCCCGAGGCGTTCCCAGGCCAGCCGAGTGACATAGTCCCTCCAGCGTGTCCTGGGTCTTCCCCGGGGCCTCTTCCCGGTGGGGCATGCCCGGAACACCCTCCCAGGAAGGCGTCCAGGAGGCATCCGTTGAAGATGCCCGAGCCACCTCAGCTGGCTCCTCTCGACGTGGAGGAGCAGCGGCTCTACTCTGAGCTCCTCCCGAGTGACAGAGCTCCTCACCCTATCTGTAAGGGAGCGCCCCGCCACCCTGCGGAGGAAACTCATTTCAGCCGCTTGTATCCGAGATCTCGTTCTTTCGGTCATGACCCAAAGTTCATGACCATAGGTGAGGGTAGGAACGTAGATTGACCGGTAAATCGAGAGCTTTGCCTTTCGGCTCAGCTCCTTCTTCACCACGACGGACCGGTACAACGACCGCATTACTGCTGCCGCCGCACCGATCCGCCTGTCAATCTCACGCTCCATCCTTCCCTCACTCGTGAACAAGACCCCAAGATACTTGAACTCCTCCACTTGAGGCAGGAGCTCTCTTCCAACCCAGAGGGGACAAGCCACCCTTTGCCCTCCAGTAGGCCCATCACCCGCAGGAGGGATCAGAAGGGGCCGATGCGGTGGGAATTGGGTAGCAGTCGTGGGCGGGGGCCCCGGCGGCCCAATCCCTGGACTCAGAATCTGGCAATGGGGACATGGAATGTCACCTCGCTGGGGGGGAAGGAGCCCGAGCTAGTGCGGGAGGTTGAGCGGTACTGGCTAGAGATAGTCGGGCTCACCTCCACGCACAGCCTGGGTTCTGGAACCCAACTCCTTGAGAGAGGCTGGACTCTCTTCTACTCTGGAGTTGCCCGCGGTGAGAGGCGGCGGGCCGGTGTGGGCTTGCTTATAGCTCCCCACCTTAGCCGCCATGTGTTGGAGTTTTCCCCGGTGAACGAGAGGGTTGCTGCCCTACGACTTCGGGTTGGGGACAGGTGCCTCACTGTTGTTTCGGCCTACGGGCCGAACAACAGTGTAGAGTACCCACCCTTCTTGGAGTCTGTGGGAGGGGTGCTGGAAAGTGCTCCGACTGGGGACTCTACTGGGGGACTTCAACGCTCTCGTGGGCGGCGACAGTGTAACCTGGAGGGGAGTGATTGGGAGGAACGGCCTCCCCGATCTGAACCCGAGCGGTGTTCTGTTATTGGACTTCTGTGCTAGTCACAGTTTGTCCATAACGAACACCATGTTCAAGCATAAGAGTGTCCATCAGTGCACCTGGCACCAGGACACTCTAGGCCGAAGGTCAATGATCGACTTTGTGGTCGTGTCATCTGACCTTCGGCCGTATGTCTTGGACACTCGGGTGAAGAGAGGGGCTGAGCTGTCAACTGATCACCACCTGGTGTTGAGCTGGATCCGCTGGCAGAGGAGAAAGCTGGACAGACTTGGCAGGCCCAAACGGGTAGTGAGGGTCTGTTGGGAACGTCTGGGAACTCGCACCTCCGGGAGAGCTTTGACCAAATCCCGAGGGAGGTTGGAGACATTGAGTCCGAATGGACCATGTTCTCCACCTCCATTGTTGACGCAGCTGTTCGGAGCTGTGGCCGTAAGGTCTCTGGTGCCTGCCGTGGCGGCAATCCCCGAACCTGGTGGTGGACACCAGAAGTAAGGGATGCCGTCAAGCTGAAGAAGGAGTCCTATCGAGCCTGGTTGGTTTGTGGGACTCCTGAGGCAGCTGACAGGTACCGGCAGGCCAAGCGTGCTGCGGCACGGGCAGTTGTTGAAGCAAAAACTCGGGTATGGGAAAAGTTCGGGGAGGCCATGGAGGAGGATTATCGGTCGGCCACAAAGATATTCTGGCAAACCGTCCGGCACCTCAGAAGGGGGAAGCAGTACCCTGCCAACACTGTTTACAGTGGAGGTGGGGAGCTGTTGACCTCGACTGGGGATATTGTCGGGCGGTGGAAAGAGTACTTTGAGGATCTCCTCAATCCCATTGCCACGCCTTCCGTAGAGGAAGCAGGGGCTGGGGACCCAGAGGCTGGCTCATCCATCACTCAGGCTGAGGTCACCGAGGTAGTTCGGAAGCTCCTCGGTGGCAAGGCCCCGGGGGTGGATGAGATCCGCCCTGAGTACCTCAAGTCTCTGGATGTTGTCGGGCTGTCTTGGTTGACACGCCTTTGCAACATCGCGTGGCAGTTGGGGACAGTGCCCCTGGACTGGCAGACCGGGGTGGTGGTCCCTCTATTCAAAAAGGGGGACCGGAGGGTGTGCTCCAACTACAGGGGGATCACACTCCTCAGCCTCCCTGGTAAAGTCTATTCCAGGGTACTGGAGAGGAGAATTCGGCCGATAGTCGAACCTCGGATTCAGGAGGAACAATGCGGTTTTCGTCCTGGCCGTGGAACACTGGACCAGCTCTACACCCTCCGCAGGGTGCTCGAGGGTTCATGGGAGTTTGCCCAACCAGTCCACATGTGTTTTGTGGACTTGGAGAAGGCATTCGACCGTGTCCCTCGTGGCATTCTGTGGGAGGTGCTTCGGGAGTATGGAGTCCGGGGCCCTTTGCTACGGGCCGTCCGGTCTCTGTATGACCGGAGCAGGAGCTTGGTTCGCATTGCCGGCAGTAAGTCAGACTTGTTCCCAGTGCATGTTGGACTCCGGCAGGGCTGCCCTTTGTCACCGGTTCTGTTCATTATTTTTATGGACAGAATTTCTAGGCGCAGCCAAGGGCCGGAGGGAGTCTGGTTTGGGGACCACAGGATCTCACCTCTGCTTTTTGCGGATGATGTTGTCCTGTTGGCTTCTTCGAACCAGGACCTCCAGCATGTGTTGGGGCAGTTTGCAGCCGAGTGTGAAGCGGCTGGGATGAGAATCAGCACCTCCAAGTCCGAGGCCATGGTTCTCGACCGGAAAAGGGTGGCTTGTCCCCACATAAATATTGAAACATCCTTATTTCATAAACTAAAGCAACAAATGGGTTCAACAAATGAAACGGAAATTTGAAAAAGTTTGGCCACGGAAAATCCTGATTTGTGTATCTCAAAGCTTCATCCAGTAAAAAAAAATCTGCAAATATTACAAGTTTTTAAAAAAACAAAAATCTAATTTCAAGTTCTTCATAAATGGAAAATCGAACAACTGAAGCTGCAATTTACAAATTCTCAAATTCTCTTGGTTTCAGCTACTGAGACTAAAAATTAAATTACATATAAAAACTGAAGAAAATGACAACATGTAATATAGTTGCTAAATTATAAAACATTTATAGAGATAAGAATGTAAAGCTGCAGAAAGCAAAGTGGCTCTAAAGAGCGCTCACTGAGATGATGCTGAAGCAATGCTGTCGTCTGTTTCCTCGCAGTTTCTCGCCTCTTCTTCTTCTTCTTCTTCTTCTTCTTCTTCTCCTTGAGTTTGTGCCGCTCTCTGTCTCTTGTCTTCCTGAACCTGCTTCATATTCACATTCCCACTTTATAGTGGCAGGACTGTATTAGATGTTATGTCACAGGTCAGCAGATGTATGTATTAGTAACAATGAGCATGATGATGGAGCCGATCCCCTCCCAGATTAACGTGTTTCCTTTTCTGCTCATGGCCAGTAATTAGATGCTGTGCGCGCTCTGTGTGGTTAACAGAGGTTTGAAACTTGTTGAGTGACATTTCACGGCATGACAGCACAACCAGCAATTAAGAAATGTATTGTTGACTTTATGTTGGTCGTGCTTCGTGCTCAGTGTTTAAATAACCTGCCATCAGCCGTTAATTGTGTGTTTTATAGCTTGATGATTCCTTTAAATGGAAAAATTATTCTCTCTGACGGTATACCAGTGTCACCTACCACCACGACCTCTGGCGCAGCACATACACTCAGTTGCCAGTTTATTAGGTACACCTAGCTAAAACTGGTCCAGCCTTTCGGAAGGTTTCAAAGGTCATTTTTTGTTGAAGCAGTTCTAGAGAGGAGTTGATTTAACTGGATGATCATTTTGGTGGATACAGTTTGTGGTTTGAACTGAACATTCAAACTTTCATAAGGAGAGAAGAATTGTTGTATTTACTGCACCAGTTTTAGCTCGGACCTAATAAACTGGCAACTGAGTGTAAATCTGCTTTAAAACCTGTGAACGTATTCCAGTCAGTGATTTCGCTCCCACATTCTTGGTTACCACCGTTTGTACTAATTTCCTGGAGACAGTGTTTCTTGGCATCCCACGTATGATAATCAATTAAGAGCTCAATTAAGAATTATGAAGTACAAGTCGACATCAGGGCAGATCGAGAGGAATAATCATGAGGAGGACATGGAGACTTTAAGAGGTGGCACAAAAAACACTTACATCACTGTACAAGTGATCATTAGAAATCACTGAACTGATCTCTATTTTATCTTCATTAAACATTAGCGCACCACTTAGTCTAAGATGTTGCCAGATCACGTGTCTCGTACTGCGAAGCCTCAGATTTAATGTAAATTAAACTGAGCTTCAGTTTGAAAATGTGGTGAAAACTCTCTGTTGCTACCCAGCTGACAAAATTCGGTTCCCAAAGCGTTCGGGGAACATCCTTTTTTTGGTTGTGGGAACGTTTATTGAACGTTCCTCCACAACGTTCCTGAGCTGTTACAATGGAGAGTTTTTCTGATGTGAACCCAAAGTACTTGTTTCGTACCCTGAACGTTCCAGGAAGGTTGTTTGAACGTTTTAGGAATGTCCCATTGACTAAAAGAACTTATACAACGTTCTGAGCACGTCGTGGGAAAGTTGCCAGATAGAAACCTGCGAGGAACGTTCCGGGAATGTTACTGCTATTAGCTTACGTTCGGTATTAGCTGGGTACGCATTGAAGGAAATGTCACTGCATTGCTGACTAGTGTGGCTTTCTGGTTTCAGGGCTGCAGTGAGAGATTTTGGTGCTTTTTAAACTTTCGTATGTTGCACTTGCATGACTGATTTGTTGTTTTTGTGCAGAGTGAGCAGTTTCAGAGACGCTGGAAGCTGCAGGCGATCCACAGAAGCATTGCTGCCTCGCCAGCGCCGGGAGAAAACTGCAGGGACGAGCACTGACGGCTGGCTGAAGTCGCTGTAACCAGACCGAATTCTTATTTCATGAAAAATTAACTCTGTTTTAGACACAACAGCATCTCCAGCTGCATTTGCTTGCACTCAGACATCACCAGCCACACTTGTCCAAAACTGGACGGACTCATTTCGTGCAAATACAAACATATTTCAGACTCTTTGCACAATATGAAGGTGTTGTTGAAGCAGCAGAAGAAAATGCAGATGTCGTTGCAGAGATTTTCTAAGCTTGACGAAGAGGAGAGAGACCAGTTAGAAGACACAAATGAGTTCTTGGTATCTGTCGTAAATGCAAACCCACATCGCTGAGCCGGGTGCAAGAGTTTATCGCCTTCATGTCAAATACTGGAAGCTGATATCATCATGTGATTAACTGATTACAAAAACATATTATATAAGTCATTGTTGTCGTTACTGCACCACACCTAGAAGATGCAGCGAGGCATGAAGAGAATGAACTTCTGACAACAAGCTTCAACCTTCAGCCTGACGTCCAGAAGCTCGAGACTGAGCTGACTCACACTGTTCAAGCGGAATGCAAGCGTTCTGCACTGCAACACAACAAACACACTCGGCGAGCATCACAGGGAGGCATGGAAACATGAACAAAGACAATTTTAACATTTAATCTTTTGTCTTAAATCCTTTAATTTGCTTTAGCGATGTTTAAATCAATCTAGCAAACAAGAATCACAATCAAACTGGTTATCAAGCATTTCATCACAATAACAATGACAAAAAGAAAGAAAATCTAAACGTGAACCTTAGTTGATAGAGGCGATTGATGCTGTTTGCATCTTAACTACAATGAGCTCTACTTTTTGTTCTAATAAAGCATCTTTTTAGGGAAAACATTCATTCATTATTAAAATTGCAGATTTTTCTTTAAATGAAAACCAGGAAGAGGAGATGGAGATTTTCAGCCCTGAGAATTCTGCATATTCCTGGTTTCACCAGCCGCTTGAGCTTTTTTTGTTGAACACTGGATCAAAACGAGCAGGTTTTAATCTGAGCCGCGGGCAGATTTCATTTCATTTGATTCATGAATAAAAGCATCTGAAAAGAGATGAAGACGCAGCCATCGGTGGAGTCACCACTTTCCTTTTTCTTCCTGCTTCAAGATGAGTTCAGACTGTTTAACACATTTCCCAGAGTTCATAGCATTGTGAGATTTGACCCCCCCCCCCCCAGCAGCTTTCTCTCACGACGAATTTGTTTCATTACACATGATTTTAAAAAATGACAGTTTCAGTTACATTTAGGTATAAAATGATGATTGACTTTGCTTCAACCTGTTGGTTCATTTGTCGGTGCGTCTTCTGCCATCATTCTGTCAACATTTGGCCAATCAAACGTCAAATCACAGACGATATATATTATGTTCTACTTCTGCCCCCGAATCCTGCACACTGGACCTGTAAGTACAACATCTGAGTACTTCTTCCAACAGGCAGATGCTCTGTTATTTCACAGGAATGCTTCTGGATGTTTTCAGCTTCGTGTGATTATTGTGAGAAATGTTTTCTCTGGCTGTCCTGTAAACTGTCACAGGTATGACTCTCAGTCGTTCTGCTGCTCTGAACACCTTCAATAAAGATCTACTCGCTCGCACAAACCTCATTCTGAGTGAGAAATATTTAAAAACTCACACAAACTGAGACATTTGTCCTTGAACTTCCTGTATATGTTGATGTCTTGATTACTGTTAACAACGTCTTTAACTTTATTGGTTTAATTCAGAAATCATGTTGCCAGTTTGGGTATTTTTCAGGTGTTTTTGCAGAATGTGTGATTGTTCACCTCGCGTCTCATCTTTAACTATTCTAACACTGTTAGTCACATCCCCTTTTATTATGTTTTTATTGTTTTATGAGTGATAATTATTCTTTTCACGCTGCTGATTCAAATATACTGAGATCTGTTTTATTTTGAAAAGACTGAGCTGCTTCCTGAGATGTATTATGCAACACACAGTAGAAAAGTCTTTTTAAATCACAGGTTAAGAAGAGACCAAAGACAGATTTTCCGCTGCCCTTCGCTGAGTGTGTCAGCAGCAGTGACGCAGGATTTAACTCACCTTCCTTTCTACCTGCGGTGATTTCGGCCAATGGAATGCGGCGAGGTGAGGAGGACACCGGGGAGCTTCTGTTAGTCACCAAACACACAAACACTGAAAACAAACAACTCCATTTCACAAAGGTGAATGTTGTTCATTGACTGAAACAACACGAGACAACCAGCGGCCACTTTGTTAGGTACACCTGAACAATCTGATTTAATCTAACAGTACTGCTCTGCTGTGAAGTCGACTCCAACGTTCAGTGTTTGTTGACACAGTCATAGAGGAGACAGTGATGTGTGAACTGGACCTCATTATATGAGGAGGTGTTGTCTAACATTCTGACCCCTCCATGCAGATAGATAGATAGATAGATAGATACTTTATTCATCTCCAAAGAGAAATTTGCAGTTCCAGCAGCTCAAAAGGTGGACACACAAGGGCATGCAAAAATAAGAACAAGAACTACTTTCAAGTAATGAGCAACTTACAAGTAAGTGACAAAAATACAAAACAAAATACAAATTAACAATATAAGAAAAAATAGTGAGATAAAAATAAAGAACTAAGCTATACAGGATAAACATCTTAACATCTGGCTATACAGGATAAAACATCTGAGCAGTTAAATATGGGCACAGCAGAAAAACAGTGTGCAACAGTCGGTTTGTCCACACTTGGGTCCAGCATGTAGATGTGTGTGTGATAAAGTGCGTGTGTCCATGGTGTGTGGTGTAAGTGTGTAGTGGATTCGGAGTTGTTGTGTTGTTGTTATTGTTTTTGTCGCCCTCCCTGAGAGGTGTTGTATAGCCGTACGGCAACATCAGGAGATACAAGCTTTTCACTGGACAGGAAGGGGATGAAAAATTGTAATCTGAAAAGTAACTAGTAACTAAAGATTTCAGATTATTGTAGTGGAGTTAAGAGTCTCAGACTTGCCTCTTAGACATGGTGGAGCAGAAAGTTACACTCGAGTAAAGTGCAAGTACCTTGAATTTATCCTGGAGTGCAGAGCAGTAACTGAGTAAATGTACTCAGCTACTTTCCACCATGGCTCACAGGTTAGAAGGATTCCTGTTGTGTAATGAGTCTCGTTGCCGTAGAAATGAAAGTGAAAGAGAGCTTTAACTCATCTTTTTGTGCTTTACCGGTTGAATTCCTGTCTGTTCAACATTAATTCTTGCGGTATGATTGTCATGTGATGTGTTAATCTATCAATATATATAGTAATCTATCAAACTATCACCACATAACAGTACTCTACTGTGACATATACATACTTATTTCTGTGCAACATCACTCATGCTGCGGTCACTTTATCCATTTCATGTTCGATCTGTGTACAGTCTGTGAAATTCTACAGAATTCTTGGCAGGATGTTTTTATGGCAACTTTTCTTACAGTTCTTTGCAGCAATATATATTTTTTATATCTATATTTTTTACATACTTTTTTCTCTGACGTAGCCCTTTGTATGATTGTACATATTTATTGTCCGCTTTTATTTTGTACTTTGTATCTTGTATTCCTCTATTTCTGCTGATATTTGTTTTTTCCGAGCTGCCATTACCTGCTGCATTTCCCCAGCTGGAGATTAATAAAGTATCTTATCTTATCTTATCTTATCTTATCTTATCTTATCTTATCTTATTCAGCTAATACTCCTGTTTGCTCTTCTTAAATGCTCACAGATCATGAAAATGTGTCTCTTAAATTTGTTCCTGTGTGAAAGTTTGAACTTTTTTTTGAAGCCGCGTCTCCACCAAACACCTCCTGTGCCCCTGAAACCAAAGCTGAACCTACAGGCAGCTGAAGATAGATCTGCTTCTCCTGCAGACAGAACTCAGGGTTCAGGGACAGAAATCAGGGGTCTGCAGTGTTTTAACTCCAGTGGTTCAGATGTTTATCCTGTATAGCTTAGTTCTTTATTTTTATTTCACTATTTTTTCTTTTATTATTTGGTATTTTGTATTGGATTTTTGCCTCTCACTTGAAAGTTGTGCCTTACTTGAAGGTTGATCTGTACTTGGAAGTTGTTCATCACTTTTAAGTTGCACATTACTTGAAAGTAGTTCCTGTTCTTATTTTGCATGCCCTTGCGTGTCCACCTTTTTGAGCTGCTGGAACTGCAAATTTCTCCTCGGAGATAAATAAAGTATCTATCTATCTATCTATCTTGAGATTCGGCTCAGCTCACGAGGAACCAGGGTTAAAAAACTGGACAGAATGGAGGGTTTCTGTGAAGAACGGGCTCTTGACGTGCCTCGACTGGAACGCTCTCGGGTCAGCCTCTGTTCTTTGTGCTATCCAAATAAAGGAGACTTGGCCTGACTTGACTGTTGCATGCGATGGGACATCCTCGCGCCCACGCCGCGGTGCTCGGCGGCTGCTCCTTGTTGCCTGTGTTGTGTGCAGGGTGTGGGTCACACCGCTGTGCCCCCGAAAGAATGCGGGCAGTCAGGTGGAACTGTAGGCATGCGCTTCCACCCATTTTCAGTGCTGCTGCGCGTGCACTATGTGATGCTTGTCATAATAAAACCCACATTAATTTGTCACTCATTCACGCTTCATTGTGAAGCGCTGTGATGTTTGACTCAGCTGGCACCTGAAGGGATTCACGCAATGGAAACACGTTCAGCTATTTGTCTGAGTCACCGTCGAGGCTGCAGCGGCGGAAAGTAACTGAGTACACGAGCGCAGTGCACAAGTACACATTTGAGGTACTTGTACTTTATTTGAGCAGATTGATCCAGAATGAAAAGAATCATTCGTTAAAATGAAGCTCAACCAGCTCCAACAGTAAAATCCTGCTTGGACATGAACGACTGAGTCTCAATAATTAACATTCACTCATCTTAGTTTAGTTGTCCATATCCTGCAGGATGGCAGCACCTCTGAGACCCTGGACTCGTCTATTATATGAACATTTGTTGTACACAATTCAAATATAACTGAAGCAGTGTAAAAGAAGGCAGAACTGGACACGCAGATTTATGATTTAAATCTAAATGATGTGAAATGTGTGAATCCAGTGGTGGCGAGGATGATTTTCCTGAGAGAAAAACAACATGGAAACAATTTACAGGCTGAAAGTTTAAAATTTAATCCCACAAACTGAATTCGGGTACAAGAAATGTGCTTTTAGATGGAAAAAAAATCTTCAGTCAGCAGATAAACTGAAAAAAGTAATACATTTGAATGGAGTTTGGTGAAGTCCTGCATCTCTTCTTTTCTTCAGTCGTAGTGAACCATCAGATCATTTAAGCTTTCCGCGACATTTTATGGATTAGAGTATTTAAAGGAGGAAAAGTTGCTGGTATTTGTTCTTCATGTCCAAATGCTGTCACACTGAAATAAAGACTAGAGACACGTCTCTTCCACCCGCAGAAAAAACGCTGACCAAACCCAAGAAGAACGTCCCAAAGTTTTACAAACGACTTGAATTTTCATATTTTGTTCATGTGCAGTAACACCAAACTGGCTCCATTATCAGCACATCAACGTTACAGATTCAATGTAATATTTCATGCAGGCAGGTTGTCCAGGTGTTAAACAGCGCCACCTGGTGACCACATGTAGAATAAGCACTGTGATCACTCCAGCCAACCCCACAGTTTGCAGTCAGACGCTCTGAATCAACCTGCCTGAGGAAATAAAACCAGCTCTATCAGGTCTTTGATTTATTGATCAAGTCCTGCACAAATCAAGAACCAGAAATAAATCCAACATCCGTGGAAAATGCAACTGGAGCTGGACATGCTGCTCACCTGCTCAGGTAGAGCCATGTTCATGTTTGTCCTGTTTATGTATTTGCACCAAAAGAGAAAAAAAAAGAAAGAAAAAAGATGCTGATGATGCTGACCTACACCCCCCACATCTGTGTTAAATATCCTCATATTGAAATGCATGGCATGTCAAAGCTGCAGTGGCATGAGGTCACGTTCCTTCTTTTGTTCATGGAGCAGCTTTGGGCTCGGAGGCGTCGTCATGTTGAAACAGGAACAGCTGTTAACGGACGCCGTTCAGTAAATATCACTGCAGACCCACAGCAAACACGCAGGAGGGTGTCATACCTTTGGTCTTAGCATGTGAGTATCTATGCCATCCATCAAGCTGACACACCAGAGGTGAAGAGGTAGATGATGTAGTTTCCAGCAGCTGCCACTAGATGTCACTAGAAGCTATATTTTAATGAACACTACTCCACAGTCCAGGTAGACAGGTGTGTCAACAGGTGAGCAAGAAGATGGTGTCTGATATATTTAGACAGAATCAAACATTTACTGTGTATTTTTACATTCAGTCTCCATTTTTACTCTAGTTTGGTGCTGATGTTTTTTTGTCCTTTCTCGGCACAGTTTTCATATGTGATTTCTTTTTATCCCCCAAAATACAGCTGAATCTAATCCAAATTTAAAAAAACCCAAAAAAGCCACCAACATTTTTCACCTCCTCATTACAAAGAAAACTCTTCAACTCTCAGGTGTCAAACAAACATGTTTCCGCGTTGGAAGACGACAGGTGGTGTCGATGAAGGGACACCTGAGCTCGTGTCAGAGGGCTGGGAGGGAACGTCTGACAAAAAAGTGGAGTTTATATATCATAAAATCAACTGTTCATGACAGGAAAAGACTTGGAAAGAAGCTTCAAACCACCCCTAGAGACGCTACATGGCCAAAAATATGTGGACACCTAAACATTATAGACATATGTGACACTGTTTTCTTTGATCAGATCACAGCGTCTCTTCAGATATGGAGGCACTGCACATAATCTGAATGTTTCAAACCAAGAGAAAGTTAATGTGAAGAGTTGAATTAAAGATTTATGATGGATTTGAATCTTTATGTTGAATTTAGCTTCACATTTCATCAGAAGTCTGTGAGGTTTACAGAGAAACTGACAGAAACTGAGCTCACAGCAGCCTCGTAACTAATAAATAAAAGAAAATTACTCAGAAATGTTTTTTCACACAACACTTGATTTATCTGGTTTAATATAATTTAAACGATTTCGAGTAATTCCATTGATTTTTTTTGTTGGAGTTTCTCTCAGATCAAAGAGACAAAAAATAAATGAATGAAAATATGAAAATATCATTCCATGTGGCAGCTTTAGAATAATAATGAAATAGAACAGTGAAGAATTTCTATGATGAAATATTAGTACATACAAATATACGTATACATTACTACTAAATACATCAGTTTAAGTTATGTATATTTTTAGTTTTGATGAGTTTTGATGCGGCTGCACGGTGGCTCGGTGGTTAGCAGCGTCGCCTCACAGCTAGAAGGTCCCCGGTTCGATCCCGGTCTTTCTGTGTGGAGTTTGCATGTTCTCCCTGTGCAGCGTGGGTTTTCACCGGGTTCTTCGAAAACATCCAAAAAGTCCAAAAATTGATGGTTAATTGATAACTCTAAATTGTCCGTAGGTGTGAATGAGCAGTGTGCGTGGTTGTCTGTCTGTATGTGTATATGTAGCCCTGTGGTAGGCTGACGACCTGCCCAGGGTGTCCCCTGCCTTCGCCCGAGAGACGGCTGGGATAGGCTCCAGCCCCCCCGTGACCCTGCAAAGGATTCAGCGGTGTATAGATAATGGATGGAGTTTTGATGCTGTTTTATTCTGACTTTTAGGCAAAATGTTGATTGATTGATTGACTCCTTCGTGACAAGTGTGCAAACTTGAATGAACAAACACACTTTCTGTGCATTTATTCAAAGGAAAATGTTTGTTTAACGTGTGAAAACTTTCCGATCAAACGGACGAAAAATCATAATTTCAACAAAACAGAAAGAAAACAAACATTTCTTCTCAGTGATCACGAGTTTCGATGTTTTGTGCGAGGGAACAGGAAGTGAAACTCAGAATAACATGTTTATTTTTATAATAATCACAGAAGACATGATGGTGGACTGCAGGTCTGATCCGGTTCTCGTGAATCTCATGTGAACCGACAGCCGACGCACTCCGTCTCTTTCTTTCGTCTTTGATATGAAGTCAATAAAGTTTTGTGACGAAGGGAAACAGGAAGCTTCAGCTTCTCACGAGCTGTCAGGAGAAATTAATCTGCTATTAAACAAATAATGACCAGTAATATTTAAGTTACTAGGATTTGTTGAGGATATAATTTACAGATTTACAGATATATTTGTATTCACATTTATATTTTTAAATATGAGTGTAGCAGATATAAAGTGTGTGTACAGTGTATATATATATATACATCAATAGAAAGGTAAAAATGTTCTGAATACATGTTATATCTTATATATATATGAAAAACACTGCTGACATACAATGTTTAAGCTAATTCATCTTAATAAAGTACTGAATCAAATATGGTGAAAAATAAATGAAAACAGGAAAATACACGACAGATGAATATTATTATAATTCAGTTACAAATGATTATTAAATGGAGCACGAGTGGAAAATAAAAGCTCTCTGCTGCTTTCAGTTCAGTGACGATGAGACGATATCGGCTCATGTGATGTTTTCACAGCTCAGTCAGAGGATGAAGTGGTGTGACGGTGATGAAGGACGGATGAAGATCAGTGCAGACTGTGCTGTGAAAACAACCTGCTGACAGTTTAGACAAGCAAGTCAAGTTTATCTTCACACACATTTTAACGTAGATCAACCTGTTTATTACAGGTGTATCTATATTCAACATATAAATATGAAATAGATAAATAAAATGTGCAACATTATAATAAAGGCTAAAGGATAATATGGTACTATGATATAATATAATATATATATATAATTGTATATGTAACTTTTTTATCTCCATTTTTAAATACATTTCTACATTTTTTCAGCATCTCAGTAAAACTCCTGATTCTATTAAAGTTACAAAAATTCTAATTTTCTTTGATAGTCCAGCTTTTCCAGATGTGTTTAGTTACTGTGTGTCTTTTAGATTGAAACTGCGTTCACTGACATCACACACACACTTTACAGACACACTCGTAGTCCAGCGCTGCATCACGACGCTCTGACGCTGAGATGTCCCTGAATGCAACGTTTTGTTGGGTTCTTTAAGCTGCGGGCGTCGCTGCCTCCTGTGACGACACGTTTCTAACCATGAGGCGGAGAACGTGGGTGGAATGTTGATATAAGCTGTTACTGTCAGTGAAGTATGTGGACTGATGGCTTTCACCCCTCTGACAGGCCACTCGTTTCTCTGTCACAGCTGATGTTTGATTAATATTCCTGCTGCATTCATGCTGCATTTTACTGCTGCAGATGTTTCAGCTTGAGCTCATTTGAACTACTTTATATCCTGTTGGCTGGTTTAATCTACAGCGATGCATCATATTCTATAAGATCATCATGTGTTTGTCCTGTGAGAACCTCGTATCTCAGAAAAACAGCCTGTTTTCAGCTCTGTGATGATGCATTTTCAGCTGATCCAAGAGGCTTTTTAAACAGTTTGTTTAGCTGAAGAAGACATGAAGGAAAACTTCATCCTTCAGTTCATCACAAACACTCAGCAGCAGCACATCTGGAGATACGAGCTTTTCACCAGACTGAAAGGTTAATCTGAGCAGCCAAAGCTGTCAGGCTGATGTTGTGGAGTATGAAGCATCATACTTCCCTCTGAGCTGTAGGTGTAAATCTCTCAGCACTTGTCGGGCCGATCATGTTTATTTGTTTTAAACACTCCCACTGATTGTTGCTCCGACGCTTCAACAAAAGACAACAGACAAAAGCATCTGTCAGCCAGATGAATGTAATCTGATTTATCCAGATGAATTCCGTTTCATTATTGATCAGCCACAGAGTTTTCTTTTTACGGATCTCCTCGTCTGCTCTGAAAAACCGAATGTTTGGCTAAAATAACCCGTCAGAAGTTACTGTTAAGGCCCCGAGGGTTCGATCATGGTACAAACAGAAACGCCCGGAAACTGAAATCAAAACAACATGAAAATGACACCCTGATGGCTTAATAATAACAAAAGGTTTAGGTGGACATTAATCATCATTTTGTTTTCAGTTTGATCCCTGAGGAGACGGAGAGACTCACAGCAAGATGCAGCATGACGTAACTCATGAAGGCTGGACGGATGACAGGTTTTAACTCTTAAAACTTAGAAAGTCTTTATTGAAGCTACATGACGTTAGCACAGACTGAGCTTCACATTTAAACCAAAGATAAAAGCTTTTTGAACTAAAGTTCAACAATGAACTTCTGATGATGATGATTAAAAGCTCCAGATCAGCTGCTAAATGGATGTCGAGGTCAACCACGACGCCATGTCGCTAATGGCGACGCCTTTGCATGAAATGGAAATATTCTACGTGGATGGAGACAGAGACAGCGAGACGCCCCCCACTGGATCGTGGCTTGAGTTGTCTGTCGCCATCTTACACATTACTTCATCTCCATCCTGATTGACAGGTCGTCATGGTGGCAGATTGTCAATCAGGAGGTGGTCATTTTCTCATAAGCTTCCATCATCACACTTCTGTTTGCAGCCGGTGGAGTCGCCCCCTGCTGGCCTTTAGGCAGAGGTTGAAGAAGCTTCTATCTGTGCTTGTCCATCATTTTCAACACAATTCCTGATGTATTTGTTATTTTTTGGATCTCTGATGAACCTAAAAACAACCTGAATATAGACAGAATCTGCAGTGTTGACTGAAGGAAAACTTTCTAATATTTTAGACGCTTTTCAGTTTTTGAACTATGACCCTGACAGGAGCGAGCATGAAGAGCTGTGTGTGAAGATCTCTACTTGCCTGAGGCCGTTAACACACACGGAGCGGTCTGTTGAATGTCTGACAGTCCTGAAGAATATGTGTGTGTGCTGGGCGTGTAAAGGTGTGTTTCTGTCTCATACGTAAAACCACGACATGCTGGGTATTTCAGGAACCTCACAGCGGGTCTGTTTGTTATCCTGCAGCCAGCTGAAAAAACACCTGCATGTGTACATATGATGTTTCTATTCTCGGCGTCTGATCACAGATCAGCCGCTGTCGTCACAGCTGATCAGATGAGCAGATAAAGTGAACAGGACTGGTCTTGTTTTCCTGTAAGTACAAATGAAACTCTGAACCCTGAAAGAACTGATCTGAGGCCAGCGGGTGTCAGTTTGTAGTTATATGATGCAGGATGATGCAAAAATGTGTTTTTTTGAAGTTTATCATTGGAAGAGAAACATTTCAGTGCTTCAGTGGTGAATGTAGGAGGCTGTCATGTGATGTTAGAAACAGTATTTACATTTTTTTGTATTAATTTTGTTCATGAATCTGTTAATAGTCGTTTTATGGATGATACACAATAAAAGCTGGTATCATGATTTCTATACACTTATCTTTTATAGTTTTTCTGTCTTTAATGATGTTTCTTTGTTTGTTGCCTGAGTCAGTGAATATTTGTCTGACAGGACTCTCATTTAAAATGTAATTTTATCAGTTTGGGTAAATTTGATGAAATAAAAACGCTTCTTTGTTATTTATAACTTGTTCATATAACGGCAGGAAGAAGAAGATCAAGCTGTTTCAGTTTGGCACCTCCTGGAATATAATTACAATATTACTGGCAAACAATTACAGCGATGCTGCACCAACCAGAGCAGCAGGTTTTTAATGGGATGGTATTAATATATAGAATAGAATAGAATAGAATAGAATTCCTTTGTTCCTTTGTCAGAATAAGATGTGTTATGGAATTAAACAGCGATCCCGACGATATCACACAGCAATTAAATATTAATTCAGACTAGACTGACTCAGCATGCAAAGTATGTAATTAAATCTGTATATTTGCTTTAGTGCATAAAACAACAGGATCTAACATCTAAAAACAATTAAAACTGCAGCAGCTGACGTGTTGCACTTCTGGATATCACACATTTGCTGAAACTGCAGTGACCTTGTGTACACGTACTGCAGTCAGGAATACTGCACATACATACAAAGATGCTGTTTTAAAGAGGACATGTGTCAGATCTGTAGTGTAACTGCAGCATGCGACTGTAATTCATGTGTAACTGTGATATATATAAATGTGACTGCTCATGCATCACCTGTGACCAAACATTTGATGTGTGGAATCACTCATTTGAATCGTTGGAGTGATGAGTCCTGCACTGTTCAGCCAGTTTGAACCTGAAACTCTCATGGTTGATTTTAAGAGTCTTGTTCTACATGAGCTGTGCTGCCTGGAGTCTGTTTGTCCTGCAGATCCACAGAGTCAGCAGGCTCTGAGCACCTGCACACAGTCCAGTGAGGACAGCTGATCCATGTCAAACTATTCTCCCCATGAACATCCACAGCAAGCTCCTCTGAGGAGGCTCCGCAGACGCTGCGGAGGCGTCACACCAAACCCACCCCGGCTGATTCACTGCAGACTAACACATTCGTTCTCACAGCGGCGGAGGCCGACAGTTGTTAGAGATGACGATGGGCACAATAGAGCTAAAGACACACCCGCTGGTTTGGGAGGATCCCGTCAACAATACGCTATTCACCTGTCGGCTGGTCATCACGGAAACAACCATCAGCGTCACACAAACACACACCTGGAAAATAAACCAGCTGTTGAATGCAGATGCACAGGATTATTTACGTCACAATAATTTTGATCTTGAGAAGAAACTGATGCAGAAACAGCGAAGTGTCAGCGAACGCGACGAGGAGCAATCACCAATAACCTGCATCTCTGTGATGAAGAGCAGTTCAGCTTCACCTTCAACACTCTGAACTGCAGCAAACTAACATGAACTCTGTGTGTAGACGTGCTGGATGTGTTTTTGTTTATGAGTATCTTCCTGATGCAGCTCATTACTGGTTTATTGCAGATACTGAATGTGTCAAACATGGCCTCTCACTTCTTTATATGTCTGTGTGTTCGGCTAACGCTGCTGTTCATATCAAATGTTCAGCTCTGTGATGTTAGCCAAGATTAAACTTTGACTCAAATTTACTGGTTAGATGCAGATTGTTTGTAGAATTCTTGTAATTTTCATACTTTCACATCATCTTCTTTAGAAGGAAAGGAGTAGAAGGACAGACGGAGGGGAAGAAGGCTGGAGAGGAAGAGGAGGACAAAGCATAGCAAGAAATAAAGAAATATTGAAAGAATGAAAGAAAAAGAAGGAAAAGAAAACAATAAAAGACAGCACCTTGTGTTAAAATGATAAAAATACAAATAAAATGAAATGAAATAATGCTGGACTCTGTAACTTCAGCTGTTGAATAAAAGTTTGTAGTGGAATAAAAATGGAGGATATTTCCTGCTGACTTGTGCAACACAAAATACGAACTATTAAAGCAAAACTGCCTCAAAGCACAGCGAAATGAAAGGAAATGAAAAAAAAAAAAGTGCAAAAGCTCATTGGAAACTGTCAGCAGTCACATGAACTGAACAAAGCTGTCATGAATCTTCTGAAGGTCAGAGTTCAGTCGTGATGTCACAGCGAGCAGTTCACTAAATAAAGCTTTAAAGGAACGCGGATCAGATTTGAACGACCTAAAGTCTGCTGATTAAGATCATGTGACTCAGAATGTTTTCATATGAGTGCGCAGGTGATGTGACAGCGAGCTGAACTTACATCACAGGGAACCAGAAGCTGGTCGCAGCTCAGCGATACGTGACTCAGGTTGCCCAACGCAGATGCTCGCTGGTGCTTCCTTCACTCTACCTGCAGGATTTCACCTGGTGACTCAGCTGTGCTCTCTCTGTACTTCGTTCCTTCGTTCTCTTTTTGTTTTTTACTGTATTAAATTTATATTCTACATATTTGTGGCTTTGAATGCTGAATGGCACCAGAGTTATTTTTAGCAGCACAATGAGGAACTGCTGATGATGACGAACACGTCTGTTTGTTGTCAGTTTCACATCCAAACGCTGAACAATAAATGCAAATGAACCCGCACTCACACCCACCACTGTTGTGTGTGTATTAGAAGTTACTGTAAGGTCGAGGTAAACAGTCAGTGGAGGTGACATTAAACCACCGCAGAGGAAGAGGAGGTAACGGGATTAAAGAGCTCCAGTCAAACATTTCTGTTTGAGGCGTTCAGGGAACTAAAAGAACTTTGTTAAAGTTTGGGTAAAGCTCCAGAAAAGGCCTCGACCTCCAGTTGCCTTTCTTTGGTGGTGTTGAAAAAACAGCCCTGAAGGCAAAAAAAAATAAAGGTCAGCTGCTTCCTGTTTCAGTACGATGAACAACTCGACAAACGCTTAAAGCTGCAGTCAGCGTTCTATCTATGTGTGTGTGTGTGTGTGTGTGTGTGTGTGTGTGTGTGTGAATGTGAGTGTGTGAGTGTGTGTGTTTGCAGTGAGTCTGTAGGAAGCCTAAACAGACTTGATGCAAATGACAATTTATTTAATTCTGGTGTAATTCAGACCAGGTGATCACGCCTTCCAGGCTCTGGTTGCTCGTCTCTCCTGAAGGTGCAGCACTTCCAATCTATATTTAACAATGATGAAAAAGCTCAGTTCAATCTCGTCAGAACAATAAACAAATGGTCACATCACAAATATCCTCGCCCAAAAATCAAACGTCATGTCTAAAAAAAAGTCACTCAACCAGTTTCTTTCACCACTACAGAACATATCAACAAAAAAGAAACATGAATAAGCCACGAAAGGGGCGGCTGCACCAAACACAAAGGGGAAAAATATTACTCACACAAATTATTTACGTCTTTGTTCAGAACCTGATGTCATCTTACCTGCTTTGTGTCCATATATAAGCTGCAGACGATTCAGTGGAGGCCATCAATGAACAAACAGCAAAGGATACTGACCAGGTGGAAGCAGACAGCATCCCGAATTCAACAGACGACGCCAGACCGAACCTGTGTCTTCATTTACACTGTGATTATTAAAATACAAATTTGTTCTTTATCGTTGGTGTTGCTGTTACGTTATGTTTGTAAAGCTTTCTTCATTTTTTAGAAATTTCATCAAGCTTGTTTTAATTAAACACAATGCAATCCTAATTTATAGAACCTAAAATGTACTTTTCCTCTAAATAATTGGCAGTAAGTAGCATTAATATACATGTATTATAGTATAATTGTGCAGAAGCTCCAGTTGATATTGTCATGAAACTGCTCACTTTAATTAAAAATAAGTGCCACAAATTACTGGTGAACCATTTATTGAAAATAAACGAATAATAATACAATAATATCACGTTAAAGTTGTTACTAAACAAAAATGATGTTTTCAAAACAGGAAAAGAAAGTCCCAGAATGATGATGAAGATCTGGGTCCTCATTCTCCTGTTTGTTGGTAAGTTTGAGGAACGACTTTCCAAGAAAATACTACATGAGAATTCATCTGAAAAATGACATTAAATTTGAATGTTTTACTAATTCAACGATGGCTTTGTTGAACAGCCTCAAGCAAGGGACAATCCACGACCACCACTGCCCCAACAACAATCACAGCTGAACCAGCAACAACCACTACTGTCCCAACAACAACCACAGCTGAACCAAGAACAACCACAGCTGAACCAACAACAACCACAGCTGAACCAGCAACAACTACAGCTGAACCAACAACAACCACGGCTGAACCAACAACAACCACCACTGCCCCAACAACAACCAAAGCTGACCCAGCAACAACCACAGCTGACCCAACAACAACATCAGCTGAACCAATGACAACCATAACTGTCTCAACAACAACCACAGCTTTCCCAACAACGTCCACAGGTGAACAATCAACAACCACGGCTGACCCAATAACAACCACAGCTGAACCAGCAACAACCACGGCTGAACCAACAACAACCACAGTTGCCCCAACAACAACCACAGAAGCCCCAACAACAACCACAGCTGAACCAGCAACAACCACAGCTGAACCAGCAACGACCACAGCTGCACCAACAACGACCACAGGTGACCAAACAACAACCACCATTGCCCCAACAACAACCAAAGCTGACCCAACAACCACAGCTGACCCAACAACAACCACAGCTGACCAAACAACAACCACCACTGCCCCAACAACAACCAAAGCTGACCCAGCAACAACCACAGCTGACCAAACAACAACCACCATTGCCCCAACAATAACCACCACTGCCCCAACAACAACCGCAGCTGAACCAGCAACAACCACAGCTGAACCAACAACAACCAGGGCTGAACCAATGACAACCATAACTGTCTCAACAACAACCACAGGTTTCCCAACAACGACCACAGGTGAACAATCACCAACCACCACTGCCCCAACAACAACAACCACGGCTGAACCAACAACAACCACAGCTGAACCAGCAACAACCACAGCTGAACCAACAACCACAGCTGTCTCAACAACAACCACCACTGTCCCAACAACGACCACGGCTGACCCAATAACAACCACAGGAGCCCCAACAACAACCACAGCTGAACCAGAAACAACCACAGCTGAACCAACAACAACCACAGTTGCCCCAACAACAACCACAGGAGCCCCAACAACAACCACAGCAGAACCAGCAACAACCACAGCTGAACCAACAACAACCACAGCTGCACCAACAACAACCACAATTGCCCCAACAACAACCACAGGAGTCCCAACAACAACCACAGGTGCCCTAACAACAATGTCAGCCAGACCAACAACAACCACTGCTGCTCCAACAACAACCACAGTTGCACCCACAACGACCACAGCTGAACAAACAACCACGGCTGCCTCAACAGCAACCAAAGCTGCATCAACAACCAGAGCTGACCCAACAACAACCACAGCTGCCCCAAATAAAACAGCAGTTGCCTCAACAACAGCTGCTCCAGGGCCAACAACCACAGCAGCAACAGGAGCAATAACTACAGTAGTCTCTGGAGCAACAAGCGCAGTGGCTACAGGAGCATCAACCACATTAACACCAGGAGCAACAACTGCAGTAGTCTCTGGAGCAACAACCACAGTAGCCCCTGAAGCAACAACCACATTAGCACTAGGAGCAACATCTGCAGTAGTCTCTAGAGCAACAAACACAGTAGCCCCAGGAACAACAACTGCAGTAATCTCTGGAACAACAACTGCAGTAATCTCTGGAGCAGCACCTACAGTGGCTGCAGGAGCAACAATCACAGTCGCACCGGGAGCCACAATGTCAGTTGTCTCTGGAGCATCAACCACATTAACACCAGGAGCAACAACTGCAGTAGTCTCTGGAGCAACAACCACAGTAGCCCCTGAAGCAACAACCACATTAGCACTAGGAGCAACATCTGCAGTAGTCTCTAGAGCAACAAACACAGTAGCCCCAGGAACAACAACTGCAGTAATCTCTGGAACAACAACTGCAGTAATCTCTGGAGCAGCACCTACAGTGGCTGCAGGAGCAACAATCACAGTCGCACCGGGAGCCACAATGTCAGTTGTCTCTGGAGCATCAACCACATTAACACCAGGAGCAACAACTGCAGTAGTCTCTGGAGCAACAACCACAGTAGCCCCTGAAGCAACAACCACATTAGCACTAGGAGCAACATCTGCAGTAGTCTCTAGAGCAACAAACACAGTAGCCCCAGGAACAACAACTGCAGTAATCTCTGGAACAACAACTGCAGTAATCTCTGGAGCAGCACCTACAGTGGCTGCAGGAGCAACAATCACAGTCGCACCGGGAGCAACAATGTCAGTTGTCTCTGGAGCATCAACCACATTAACACCAGGAGCAACAACTGCAGTAGTCTCTGGAGCAACAACCACAGCAGCCCCAGGAGCAACAACCACAGTATTCCCTGAGGCAATAACCATAGCAGCTACAGGAGCAATAACTAAAGTAGTCTCTGGAGCAACAACCACTGTGGCCCCAGGAGCAACTAGCACAGCATCCCCAGGAGCAACTAACACAGCATCCCCAGGAGCAACAAGCACAGCATCCCCTGAAGCAACAGCCACAGTGGCCCCTGAAGCAACAACCACAGCAGCCCCAGGAACAACAATCACAGTATCCCCAGGAGCAACAACCACTGCAGCTACACAAGCAACAACCACAGCAGCCCCAGGAGCAACAACTACAGTTGCCCAGGGGGCAACAACCACAGTAGCCCCCGGAACAACAACTGCAGTAGGCTCTGGAGCAGCACCCACAATGGCTGTAGGAGCAACAACCACAGTAGCACCAGGAGCAACAACTTCAATAGTCTCTGGAGCAACAACAACAACAGCAACGCCAGGATCAACAACCATAGTAGCCCCTGAAGCAATAACCACAGGAGTCACTGAAGCAATAACCACATCAGCTACAGGAGCAATAACAAAAGTAGCCTCTGAAGCAACAACCACACTGGTACCCGGAGCAACAACCACAGCAGCCCCAGGAGCAACAACTACAGTGTCCTCTGAAGCAACAACCACAGTAGCACCTGAAGCAACAACCACACTGGTACGCGGAGCAACAACTTCACTAATCTCTGGAGCAACAACCACAGCAGCCCCAGGAGCAACGACAACAGTGTCCTCAGGAGCAACAACCACAGTAGCCTCTGGATCAACAACCACAGCAGCTACAGGAGCAACAACCACAGTAGCCCAGGGGGCAACAACCACATTAGCACCAGGAGCAACAACTGCAAGAGCCTCTGAAGCAACAGTAGACCCTGATGCAACATCCACAGTGGTAAATGGAGCCACAACCACAGTAGTCCCTGAAGCAACAACCACGCTGGTACCCGGAGCAACAACTTCACTAATCTCTGGAGTAACAACCACAGCAGCCCCAGAAGCAACAACTGCACTAGGCTCTGGAGCAACACCCACAGTAGTCCTTGATGCAACAACCACATTAGCACTAGGAGCAACATCTGCAGTAGTCTCTAGAGCAACAAACACAGTAGCCCCAGGAACAACAACTGCAGTAATCTCTGGAACAACAACTGCAGTAATCTCTGGAGCAGCACCTACAGTGGCTGCAGGAGCAACAATCACAGTCGCACCGGGAGCAACAATGTCAGTTGTCTCTGGAGCAACAACCACATTAGCACCAGGGTCAACAACCGCTTTAGCCTCTGGAGAAACAACCACAACAGCCTCTGGAGCAACAGTCACAGCAGTCCCAGGAACAACAACTGCAGCAGCTACAAGAGCAACAACCACAGTAGCACTAGGAGCAACAACTTCAGTAATCTCTGGAGCAACAACCACAGTAGCCTCTGGAGCAACACCCACAGCAGCCTTTGGAGCAACAACGACTGCAACCCCAGGATCAGCAAACACAGTAGCCTCTGGAGCAACAACCACAGCAGCCCCAGAAACATCAAATGCAGTCGCTGCTGGAACAACTACAGTAGCATCTGAAGCAACAATCACAGTGACCCCAGCAGCAACAACCACGTTAGCCCCAGGAACAACAACCACAGTACCCTCTGGAGCAACCTCAACAACAACAGCTGCGCCAGTGGTGGATGAAACAGTAGTAGCAGTCACGGCAGCAACACCAGCAGGAGCAAAACCAGAACCAACAACTGCTGCCTCCTCTGCAGTCATCAACAAAACAAGTCTCCTTTTGGCCATTGCAGCTGTTACAGCAGTTCTTTGTAATTAAGAACTGGACTGGAACAAGGGACTGAATGCCAACCTTTAGATACATTATGTATTAGAATCTATTTATGAACAAACTGAATAATTTTACTTAATTTATTCAAAATATTTATCATTATTTATGTTTTCCTGAAGCACAGAATTATGTATGATAACAAATCTTGTCTTGCAGTAATTATGTACAGTGATTCTCAGCCAAGAACGCAGCTTTAACTAACTGCTGTCAACACAGAACCATATGTGGCAATTTGAGCAAGCAGTTCTTGTGTACTATTATGAAACCAAAAAGGTAGTTTTGATGTATTTGATTGTGTTCTACTGGAAGGAATTACTGGACGGGAACACTGCAGCCTGCTGTGGTGATGTCTGTAGTCTCTTTGGATGTTTATCGGCCGTGTAAAGTACTCAAAGTATTAAAGCATGAAATGCAAAGAAGCAGAATGTACTTTGTTTTTTTGTCTTCTTTTGCAGCATTGTACTCTATGGTCAGCCAATACTGATTCAGCATCTCATCCAAAACTCATTCAAATCGTTTTAGCCCATTGTTACAACCCAAAGATAGGCTGGTCTTTAAACTTGAGCAATTTGGCTCATGTGACAAGATAAACTTCCTGTATTGTTTTTCTTAACGTTACAAAGGGCTGCAAAGAGAAAAGATAAACATAAAATCAAATGTAAATTTCTACAAGCAACAAGATCATTGTTTTCTATGATCATCTGTATTTTAATACATGTTTCTGACACATGGCAGAAACATCTCAGCTATTCGATACATTGCTGTGAAATATGCAAATGAACAAATGGCAAATCAGTTTAAATACCTTTGATCCATTGACCTTTCATGCAGCGCCATCATGTGTTCAGAATTTCTTGTTCAACACTTTTTGACCACAGTATCTACAAAATTTAACACATTCTCATCATCCTGTACTTTGACTTTAGTGCCAATTATCAGATGGTAGCATGCTAACATGCTAAACTAAGATGGTAAACATGCTGAACACAATACCTGCTTAACATCAACATGTTAGCATTGTCATTGTAAGTATGTTTGCAAACATTAGCAGTTAGCTCAAAGCACCACTGTGTTTAATGTTAGTGCGACTGCAGACTCTCAGTCTTGTTTGTGGGTCTTGCCAGTGCTTGTGTGTGATTACAGGGATTCATTTTTAGAGCACCTACCTTCACATAATAAAACGTGCTTATTCCAGATTAGACAGACCTATATCTAACCCACCCTTTCTCTCTAAAATTCTTGAGAAAGCAGTTGCTAGTCAGCTGTGCAACTTTTTGCATAACAATAGTTTATTTGAGGGACAGCATTGGTTAAAGTCACAAACGACGTTCTAGTTGCATCAGACAAAGGACTTGTCTCTGTACTAGTCTTACTAGATCTTAGTGCCGCATTTGACACCATTGACTGTGGTATCCTATTACAGAGACTGGAACACCTCATTGGCATCAAGGGAACTGCATTAAGCTGGTTTAAATCCTACTTTTCAGAACCATTTCAGTTTGTACAGGTTAATCATGACTCCTCTGTGTATACTAAAGCTAGTCACGGAGTTCCGCAGGGTTCTGTGCTTGGACCGATCCTATTCACTCTATATATGCTTCCTCTAGGCGACATAATCAGGAAACATTCCATAAATGTTCACTGTTATGCAGATGATACTCAGCTATATTTATCAATGAAGCCAGAGGAGACCAACAAATTAAGGAAATAAAGACCTGGATGACCTGCAATTTTTGTTATTGAATTCAGACAAAACTGAAGTTATTGTATTTGGGCCTAAACACCTTAGAAACTCACTATCCGATGAGATAGTAACTATGGATGGCATATTGGATTGAATTGAATTGAATTGAATTAGGGGTGGATTGTTTTCAGTTTTAGAGCAAGAGTTTTCCTGATTATCTGCACATTGATAGTGTGAACATACAGTTGTGCTCATACATTTACAAACCCAAGATGTGTACAATTCTTATAAAAGACATGAGTGATCAGTTAAATGCATTTCTTTTAACTTTTACAGGGTTCACATTAAACTCCAAGGCATCACAGAACAGCACACTGTTCGTGGTGTGTTGCTGCCTGTTGCATCAATGAGGCCTCGCAGTCTTTAGTGATAGCTGTGGATGAGGCTCTTTATTTTCTCAGGTGGTAAAGCTGCTTCATTCTTCTTGGCAAAAAGCCTCCAGGTCCAGAAATTCTTACATGAACTGTACATTTGAGGTCAGGTGATATTGAGGTCAGCAGACTGTGAGGCTCCTTCCTGAACCTCCACCTGTCTCTGCTGTAGCCTCTAAAGCAGGCATCTCAAACCGGTTCCATAAAGGGCCGCGTGGCTGCAGGTTTTCATTCCAACCCAGGAGGAGCACATCAGGCCAACCAATCAACATCAAGGGATCACTTAGTTAACAGCTGAAGACTGAGATCAGCTGATTAATTGATTCCAGCCAGGTGTGTTCCTCCTTGGTTGGAATGAAAACTTGCAGCCACACGGCCCTTTATGGAACCGGTTTGAGATGCCTGCTCTAAAGGGTCCGCTCGGTCTTGTGTTCTGGATCATTGTCCTGTTATAAAGTCAAAGTGTGTCCCATGTGCAGCTTCCAGCCTGATGAATGAATCATGCTGCATTCATCTGTCCATCAGTTCTGACTGACAGCTCACACACTCAAACACACCAGAGCTCCACCTCCAGGCTTCACCGTTGGGATGGTGCACTTTTCATCAGAGGCCTTGTTGACTCCTCTTCAAAAGTTTAAGCTTGATGGACATAAAGTTCCGTTTTGGTCTAAATGGCTGTTTGAGAAGCTTTGAGGCTGGTCTCAGAGCTGTTTGACATATTGTAAGCAGGATGTTTTGGACGGCTTTCTGGCAGAGCAGCCTGTATTTCAGCTGAAGTCGTTTGTGGGTTTTTCTTTGCATCCTGACTCTTTTTTTCTGGCAGTTGCGGCTGAAATATTTGTTGATCTACCCGACTAATCTTCCGCTTCTTTGTCAGAGTTTGAACCTGACCGGTTGACATTTTCAGATCTGGTTTATGAAGTACTGGCTTTTCTCGCAGGTCCTTTGACAGTTGCTTTGCTTCCTCATGGCTCAGTATTCAGCACAGTCAGTGCAGCCCTGCATGAAATGTGCAGGCGTCTCTCACTGAGTATTTATACTCAGACACTAATTACAATCAAACAAGTCGCAGGTGTGGAAACATACCTAAACAGCCATATAAACTTGTGTGTGTTGATGTGTGTGTATATTATCAGGCCAAACTTTCATTTGTTCTGGGTAAATAAAGGTAGAACGTTTTAATAGAAAATTCAGTGAAGACTGTAACAATAAAAAAACTTTAGATAGCACATACTGTCGATCAGCGCACACCTGCAGCACAGCTGAGCTGCTGCTTCTTAAAGCGAACACTGGTTCAACAGCCACGCCACATAATTCAGGGAGCTCAGACACCGGTAGAATTAGCTCCAACTGTCCAATAGTCGTTTTCCAGCAGAATCACAAATCTCATTCTGATGGTGGTGAAAAAAATCAGGCGACCACCAAAGTCATCTGGTCACATTGTCTGCGAAAGTGGGGGACAGACCTCCAAACCCTCCATCCCCAGAGCCACAGCGCTGGATTCTCATGATAACCTTTGTGTGAGTGTTTCTTTGTCTTCATGCATAAACCCTGTTCAGGGTTTGGCCTGCCTCCCTCATGATGCTCCTCCACCCACAGATCGTTGTGTCCTGACTGTCTTCAGTATGCAGAAAAGTACTAATACCACACTGTGAAAATATTCTGTTACAAATGAAAGTCCAGGATTAGAGTAAAAGTAAGCGTAATATACAGTAACTAGTAACTAAAGCTGTCAGACAAATCAAGGAAAGGTGCAGCATTTGCACATGACATGTAGTGGAGTGGAAATATAAAGTCAGACATACTAAATGCAAATACTATATAAAGTATTAGTACCTCAAATTCATATTGTACTCAGTTACAGTCCACTTGTGGTCTCCATACAGACATTCTCATGCTTTGAAACATCATGTGACATGTGTTCACAACATTCATGGCGTTTTCTTAACTGTGGGAATTAAAGCACAGAACACGACCCAGAATATCATGTGACTGACAAGATGAATAACAACCGAAAACGTCGACTTTATCTCGACAGTCCTGTGATGCGTTTGGTTTTCACCGTGAAGCACCGCCTCAATGACAGGCGGAGGTTAAACTGAGAGTCAGGATGCCAGGAGAAAAAGAAAAAGACGAGAGATTTCATCAAGTTAATCACAATAATACAAACACATTTCTGTGTGTTCCAATCAGCAAAGCACAATTCATCCTGAACGGGTGAATTTCACACCAGAGAAAACAGACTGCAGACGTGATCACACCCTTAAAACTGGTCCCTCAAACAAGAATGGATCCAACCCTGTCACAGGTGTAAGACATCATACTTTAAATGCTATTGTGTAATGAATACAAAACATCTTGGGAGCATGAAATAACAAATATCACTCAGAAAAAATGCGACATCCAACGTCACATCGAGTGTCACTCAACAAGTTTCTTTATTTAGTAAAAGTACTTCACAAATAAAAGGCACAAGACATTTCATGGGTGGCCACACCTCCAGTTCAAATTGAAAGACATCCATATATTTCATTTATGTTTTTGGAAAGACTCCGAAGTCGTCTCACCTGCTTTGTGCTGTTATAAAAGCTGCTGTGGAGGACACTACGAAGCAAAGGACACAGAGACAGCAGAATCAGAGAGAGACAAAGATTCCCTCAGGACAGCGGACACAACTCAAGCCAATATAAATCTGTAAGTGTTTCATTATATCATTTTAGTGTTATTCGTGGCACCAAAGCTACGGCCTTTTTTATTGTATTTTAGCTGCATCTTGTAGATTTTATACCTGCATTATCATCATTTTTTATGTGTTAAATTCCAACGACTGCACAAAAATAGGAAATTATGTTTTAACAGAAACTTTAATTCCCAATTCCAAATCATTAATTTCTCATTATTAATATTATAATATATATAATTATTATTATTAATTTCTAATTAGGAATTGTAGGCATTCCTGTCAGAAAAAAACAGTTTAATGAAGAATGAATGAGGGATAAGATACTACGTCTCAGCTCCATTTCAATACAATACAATTTTTTATTTTGTATTTTCAAACTACAGAGAGTGTCTCTGAAACGATGATGAAGATCTACGTCACCCTTCTGTTGGTTGTTGGTGAGTTAAAATATTTAATGATGAAAAAAAAAATATATTATACAGTATGTGGAAACAAACAGAACGAAATATGACACTGATCAATCATTCTCAATGCAAAATAGCCTCTTCCTGTGGAGAGTCCGCAACCACAGCAGGTCCAACTCCAACTACAGTTACATCAACAAATACCACAGCTGGACCAACTAAAACCACAGCTGAACCAAAAACAACCACAGGTGCACCCACATCGACTACAGCTGAACCAACAACAACCACAGGTGCACCAACAACAACCACAGCTGAACCAACAGCAACCACAGCCACCCCAACACTGACTACAGCTAAACCAACAACAACCACAGACAACCCAACAACAACCACAGCTGAACCGACAACAACCACAGCCATCCCAACAACAACTACAGCTGAACCAGCAACAACCACAGCCACCCCAACATCGACTACAGCTGAACCAACAACAACCACAGCTGAACCAACAACAGCCACAGTTGAACCAACAACAACCACAGCTGAACCAACAACAACCACAGCTGCAACAACAACAGCCACATTTGAACCAGCAACAACTACAGCTGAACCAACAACCACAGCCACCCCAACACTAACCACAGCTGAACTGACAACAACCACAGGTGCACCAACATCAACCACAGCTGAACCAACAACAATCACAGCCATCCAAACAACAACCACAACTGAACCGACAACAACCACAGGTGCATCCACATCGACCACAGCTGAACTAACAACAACCACAGCCACCCCAACAACAACCACAGCTGAACCAACAGCAAACACAGCCATTCCAACAACAACCACAGCTGAGCCAACAACAACCACAGCCACCCCAACAACAACCACAGCTGCAACAACAACAGCCACATCTGAACCAGCAACAACCACAGCCACCCCAACATCGACTACTGTTGAACCAACAACAACCACAGCCACCCCAACAACAACCACAGGAGAACCGACAACAACCACAGGTGCACCAACATCGACCACAGCTGAACCAACAAAAACCACAGCCATCCCAACAACAACCACAGCTGAACCAACAAAAACCACAGCTGAACCAACAACAACCACAGCTGAACCAACAACAGCCACATCTGAACCAGCAACAACCACAGCTGCAACAACAACAGCCACATCTGAACCAGCAACAACCACAGCCACCCCAACATCGACCACAGCTGAACCAACAAAAACCACAGCCATCCCAACACCAACCACAGCTGAACAAACAACAATCACAGCCATCCCAACACCAACCACAACTGAACCGACAACAACCACAGCTGAACCAACAACAACCACAGCAATCCCAACAACAACCGCAGCTGAGCCAACAACAACCACAGCCATCCCAACAACAACCGCAGCTGAACCAACAACAACCACAGGTGAACCAACAACAACCACAGCTGAACCAACAACAACCACAGCTGCAACAACAACAGCCACATCTGAACCAGCAACAACCACAGCCACCCCAACATCGACTACAGCTGAACCAACAACCACCACAGCTGAACAGACAACAACCACAATTGCACCAACATCAACCACAGCTGAACCAACAACAACCACAGCTGAACCAACAACAACCACAGCCACCCAAACAACAACCACAGCTGCAACAACAACAGCCACATTTGAACCAGCAACAACTACAGCCACCCCAACATCGACTACTGTTGAACCAGCAACAACCACAGCCACCCCAACATCGACTACTGCTGAACCAACAACCACAGCCACCCCAACACTAACCACAGCTGAACTGACAACAACCACAGGTGCACCAAGATCAACCACAGCTGAACAGACAACAACCACAGCCACCCCAACATCGACTACTGCTGAACTAACAACAACCACAGCCACCCCAAAAACAACCACAGCTGAACCAACAGCAACCACAGCCATTCCAACAACAACCACAGCTGAGCCAACAACAACCACAGCCACCCCAACAACAACCACAGCTGAACCAACAACCACAGCTGAACCAACAACAGCAACAGCTGAACAGACAACAACCACAGCTGAACCAACAACAACCACAGCTGAACAGACAACAACCACAGCTGAACCAACAACAACCACAGCCACCCAAACAACAAACACAGCTGCAACAACAACAGCCACATCTGAACCAGCAACAACTACAGCCACCCCAACACCAACCACAGCTGAACCGACAACAACCACAGGTGCACAAAAATCAACCACAGCTGAACCAACAACAATTACAGCCATCCCAACACCAACCACAACTGAACCGACAACAACCACAGGTGCACCCACATCGACCACAGCTGAACAGACAACAACCACAGACACCCCAACATCGACTACTGCTGAACCAACAACAACCACAGCCACCCCAAAAACAATTACAGCTGAACCAACACCAACCACAGCCATCCCAACACCAACCACAACTGAACCGACCACAACCACAGCTGAACCAACAACAACCACAGCTGAACCAACAACAACCAAAGGTGAACCAACAACAACCACAGCTGAACTAACAACAACCACAGCTGCAACAACAACAGCCACATCTGAACCAGCAACAACCACAGCCACCCCAACATCGACTACTGTTGAACCAACAACAACCACAGCCAACCCAACAACAACCACAGGAGAACCGACAACAACCGCCGGTGCACCAACATCGACCACAGCTGAACCGACAACAACCACAGCCATCCCAACATCAACCACAGCTGAACCTACAACAACCACAGGGGCACCCACATCAACCCCAGCTGAACCAACAACAACCACAGCCACTCCAACATCGACTACAGCTGAACCAACAACAACAACCACAGCCATCCCAACAACAACCGCAGCTGAGCCAACAACAACCAAAGGTGAACCAACAACAACCACAGCTGAACCAACAACAGCCACATCTGAACCAGCAACAACCACAGCTGCAACAACAACAGCCACATCTGAACCAGCAACAACCACAGCCACCCCAACATCGACCACAGCTGAACCAACAAAAACCACAGCCATCCCAACACCAACCACAGCTGAACAAACAACAATCACAGCCATCCCAACACCAACCACAACTGAACCGACAACAACCACAGCTGAACCAACAACAACCACAGCAATCCCAACAACAACCGCAGCTGAGCCAACAACAACCACAGCCATCCCAACAACAACCGCAGCTGAACCAACAACAACCACAGGTGAACCAACAACAACCACAGCTGAACCAACAACAACCACAGCTGCAACAACAACAGCCACATCTGAACCAGCAACAACCACAGCCACCCCAACATCGACTACAGCTGAACCAACAACCACCACAGCTGAACAGACAACAACCACAATTGCACCAACATCAACCACAGCTGAACCAACAACAACCACAGCTGAACCAACAACAACCACAGCCACCCAAACAACAACCACAGCTGCAACAACAACAGCCACATTTGAACCAGCAACAACTACAGCCACCCCAACATCGACTACTGTTGAACCAGCAACAACCACAGCCACCCCAACATCGACTACTGCTGAACCAACAACCACAGCCACCCCAACACTAACCACAGCTGAACTGACAACAACCACAGGTGCACCAAGATCAACCACAGCTGAACAGACAACAACCACAGCCACCCCAACATCGACTACTGCTGAACTAACAACAACCACAGCCACCCCAAAAACAACCACAGCTGAACCAACAGCAACCACAGCCATTCCAACAACAACCACAGCTGAGCCAACAACAACCACAGCCACCCCAACAACAACCACAGCTGAACCAACAACCACAGCTGAACCAACAACAGCAACAGCTGAACAGACAACAACCACAGCTGAACCAACAACAACCACAGCTGAACAGACAACAACCACAGCTGAACCAACAACAACCACAGCCACCCAAACAACAAACACAGCTGCAACAACAACAGCCACATCTGAACCAGCAACAACTACAGCCACCCCAACACCAACCACAGCTGAACCGACAACAACCACAGGTGCACAAAAATCAACCACAGCTGAACCAACAACAATTACAGCCATCCCAACACCAACCACAACTGAACCGACAACAACCACAGGTGCACCCACATCGACCACAGCTGAACAGACAACAACCACAGACACCCCAACATCGACTACTGCTGAACCAACAACAACCACAGCCACCCCAAAAACAATTACAGCTGAACCAACACCAACCACAGCCATCCCAACACCAACCACAACTGAACCGACCACAACCACAGCTGAACCAACAACAACCACAGCCATCCCAACACCAACCCCAGCTGAACCAACAACAATCACAGCCATCCCAACACCAACCACAACTGAACCGACAACAACCACAGCTGAACCAACAACAACCACAGCTGAACCAACAACAACCAAAGGTGAACCAACAACAACCACAGCTGAACTAACAACAACCACAGCTGCAACAACAACAGCCACATCTGAACCAGCAACAACCACAGCCACCCCAACATCGACTACTGTTGAACCAACAACAACCACAGCCAACCCAACAACAACCACAGGAGAACCGACAACAACCACCGGTGCACCAACATCGACCACAGCTGAACCGACAACAACCACAGCCATCCCAACATCAACCACAGCTGAACCTACAACAACCACAGGGGCACCCACATCAACCCCAGCTGAACCAACAACAACCACAGCCACTCCAACATCGACTACAGCTGAACCAACAACAACAACCACAGCCATCCCAACAACAACCGCAGCTGAGCCAACAACAACCAAAGGTGGACCAACAACAACCACAGCTGAACCAACAACAGCCGCAGCTGAACCAGCAACAACCACAGCTGAACCAACAACAACCACAGCTGAACCAACAACAACCACAGCTGAACAGACAACAACCACAGCTGAACCAACAACAACCACAGTTGAACAGACAACAACCACAGCTGAACCAACAACAACCACAGCCACCCCAACAACAACCACAGCTGCAACAACAACAGCCACATCTGAACCAGCATCAACTACAGCCACCCCAACATCTACCACAGCTGAACCAACAACAACCACAGCTGAACAGACAACAACCACAAGTGAACCAACAACAGCCACAGCCACCCCAACAACCACAGCTGAACCGACAACAACCACAGCTGAACCAACAACAACCACAGCTGAACCAACAACAGCCAAAGCTGAACCAGCAACAACCACAGCTGAACAGACAACAACCACAGCTGAACCAACAACAACCACAGCCACCCCAAATACAACCACAGCTGCTACAACAACAGCCACATCTGAACCAGCAACAACTACAGCCAACCCAACATCGACTACTGCTGAGCCAACAACCACAGCCACCCCAACACCAACCCCAACTGAACCGACAACAACCACAGGTACACCCACATCGACCACAGCTGAACAGACAACAACCACAGCCACCCCAACAACAACCATAGCTGAACCAACAACAACCACAGCCATCCCAACAACAACAGCTGAGCCAACAACAACCACAGGTGAACAAACAACAACCACAGCTGAACCAACAACAACCACAGCCACCCCAACACCAACCACAGCTGAACCTACAACAACCACAGGGGCACCCACATCAACCCCAGCTGAACCAACAACAACCACAGCCACCCCAACATCGACTACAGCTGAACGAATAACAACCACAGCCATCCCAACAACAACCACAGCTGAATCAACAACAACCACAGCCATCCCTACAACAACCACAGCTGAGCCAACAACAACCACAGCTGAACCAACAACATCCACAGCTGAACTGACAACAACCACAGGTGCACCAACAATGACCACAGCTGAACAGACAACAACCACAGCCACCCCAACAACAATCACAGCTGAACCAACAACAACCACAGCCACCCCAACAACAACCACAGCAGAACCAACAACAACCACAGCCACCCCAACATCGACTACTGCTGATCCAACAACAACCACAGCCACCCCAACACCAACCACAGCTGAACCGACAACAACCACAGCCACCCCAACATCGACTACTGTTGAACCAACAACAACCACAGCCACCCCAACAACAACCAGAGCTGAACCGACAACAACCACTGGTTCACCAACATCAACCACAGCTGAACCAACAACAACCACAGCCATCCCAACAACAACCACAGCTGAACCAACAACAACCACAGGTGCATCAACATCGACCACAGCTGAACCAACAACAACCACAGCCACCCCAACAACAACCACAGCTGAGCCAACAACATCCACAGCTGAACTGACAACAACCACAGGTGCACCAACAATGACCACAGCTGAACAGACAACAACCACAGCCACCCCAACAACAATCACAGCTGAACCAACAACAGCCATAGCTGAACAGACAACAACCACAGCTGAACCAACAACAACCACAGCCACCCCAACAACAACAACCACAGCTGAACCGACAACAACTACAGGTGCACCAACATCAATCACAGCTGAACCAAAAACAACCACAGCCATCCCAACACCACCCACAGCTAAACCGACAACAACCACAGGTGCACCAACATCAACCACAGCTGAACCAATGACAACCACAGCCACCCCAACATCAACTACAGCTGAACCAGCAACAACCACAGCCACCCCAACATCGACTACTGCTGAACCAACAACAACCACAGCCACCCCAACAACAGCCACAGCTGAACCAGCAACAACCACAGCCACCCCAACATCGACTACTGCTGAACCAACAACCACAGTTGCACCAACATCGACCACAGCCATCCTAACAACAACTACAGCTGAGCCAACAACAACCACAGCTGAACCAGCAACAACCACAGCCACCCCAACCTCGAGTACAGCTGAACCATCAATAACCACAGCTGAACCACTAACAACCACAGCCATCCAAACACCAACCACAGCTGAACCAACAACAACCACAGGTGCACCAACATCAACCACAGCTGAACCAACAACAACCACAACTGAACCGACAACAACCACAGCCACCCCAACATCGACCACAGCTGAACCAACAACAACCACAGCCACTCCAACATCGACTACAGCTGAACCAACAATAACAACCACAGCCATCCCAACAACAACCGCAGCTGAGCCAACAACAACTAAAGGTGAACCAACAACAACCACAGCTGAACCAACAACAGCCGCAGCTGAACCAGCAACAACCACAGCTGAACCAACAACAACCACAGCTGAACAGACAACAACCACAGCTGAACCAACAACAACCACAGTTGAACAGACAACAACCACAGCTGAACCAACAACAGCCACATCTGAACCAGCATCAACTACAGCCACCCCAACATCTACCACAGCTGAACCACTAACAACCACAGCCATCCAAACACCAACCACAGCTGAACCAACAACAACCACAGGTGCACCAACATCAACCACAGCTGAACCAACAACAACCACAACTGAACCGACAACAGCCACAGCCACCCCAACATCGACCACAGCTGAACCAACAACAACCACAGCCACCCCAACATCGACCACAGCTGAACCACTAACAACCACAGCCACCCCAACAACAACCACGGCTGAACCGACAACAACCACAGGTGCACCACCAACAACCACAGCTGAACCAACTGCAACCACAGCCACCCCAACAACAACCACAGGTGCACCCGCATCTACCACAGCTGGACCAACAACAACCACAGCAATCCCAAATACAACCACAGCTGCTACAACAACAGCCACATCTGAACCAGCAACAACTACAGCCAACCCAACATCGACTACTGCTGAGCCAACAACCACAGCCACCCCAACACCAACCCCAACTGAACCGACAACAACCACAGGTACACCCACATCGACCACAGCTGAACAGACAACAACCACAGCCACCCCAACAACAACCATAGCTGAACCAACAACAACCACAGCCATCCCAACAACAACAGCTGAGCCAACAACAACCACAGCTGAACCAACAACAACCACAGCCACCCCAACACCAACCACAGCTGAACCTACAACAACCACAGAGGCACCCACATCAACCCCAGCTGAACCAACAACAACCACAGCCACCCCAACATCGACTACAGCTGAACGAATAACAACCACAGCCATCCCAACAACAACCACAGCTGAACCAACAACAACCACAGCCATCCCTACAACAACCACAGCTGAGCCAACAACAACCACAGGTGCACCCGCATCTACCACAGCTGGACCAACAACAACCACAGCAATCCCAAATACAACCACAGCTGCTACAACAACAGCCACATCTGAACCAGCAACAACTACAGCCAACCCAACAACAACAGCAGCTGAGCCAACAATAACCACAGGTGAACCAACAACAACCACAGGTGAACCAACAACAACCACAGCCATCCCAACAACAACCACAGCTGCAACAACAACAGCTAATGCTGCAACATCAACAGCAACAGCTAAACCAAAAACAATCACAGCCGCTCCAACAACAACCATAGGTGCACCAACAACAACGACAGGTGAACCAACAACACCCGCAGCTGTCCTGACAACAACCACAGCTACCCCAACAACAACCACAGCTGAACCAATAACAACCAGAGGATCACCAACAACATCCACAACAGCACTGACAACAACCATAGGTGCACCAACAACAACGACAGGTGAACCAACAACACCCACAGCTGTCCTGACAACAACCACAGCCACCCCAACAACAACCACAGCTGAACCAATAACAACCAGAGGATCACCAACAACAACCACAGCTGAACCAATAACAACCAGAGGATCACCACCAACACCAACCACAGCTGAACCAACAACAACCACAGCCACCCCAACATCGACCACAGCTGAACCAACAACAACCACAGCCACCCCAACATCGACCACAGCTGAACCACTAACAACCACAGCCACCCCAACAACAACCACGGCTGAACCGACAACAACCACAGGTGCACTAACAACAACCACAGCTGAACCAACTGCAACCACAGCCACCCCAACAACAACCACAGGTGCACCCGCATCTACCACAGCTGGACCAACAACAACCACAGCAATCCCAGATACAACCACAGCTGCTACAACAACAGCCACATCTGAACCAGCAACAACTACAGCCAACCCAACATCGACTACTGCTGAGCCAACAACCACAGCCACCCCAACACCAACCCCAACTGAACCGACAACAACCACAGGTACACCCACATCGACCACAGCTGAACAGACAACAACCACAGCCACCCCAACACCAACCACAGCTGAACTTACAACAACCACAGAGGCACCCACATCAACCCCAGCTGAACCAACAACAACCACAGCCACCCCAACATCGACTACAGCTGAACCAACAACAACCACAGCCACCCCAACATCGACTACAGCTGAACGAATAACAACCACAGCCATCCCAACAACAACCACAGCTGAACCAACAACAACCACAGCCATCCCTACAACAACCACAGCTGAGCCAACAACAACCACAGGTGCACCCGCATCTACCACAGCTGGACCAACAACAACCACAGCAATCCCAAATACAACCACAGCTGCTACAACAACAGCCACATCTGAACCAGCAACAACTACAGCCAACCCAACAATAACCACAGGTGAACCAACAACAACCACAGGTGAACCAACAACAACCACAGCCATCCCAACAACAACCACAGCTGCAACAACAACAGCTAATGCTGCAACATCAACAGCAACAGCTAAACCAAAAACAATCACAGCCGCTCCAACAACAACCATAGGTGCACCAACAACAACGACAGGTGAACCAACAACACCCACAGCTGTCCTGACAATGCCCACAGCCACCCCAACAACAACCACAGCTGAACCAATAACAACCAGAGGATCACCAACAACAACCACAGCTGAACCAATAACAACCAGAGGATCACCACCAACAACAGCTACAGCTGTAACAACAACAGCTACAGGTTCACCAACATCGACCACATCTGAACCAGCAACAACCACAGCCACCCCAACAACAACCACAGGTGAACCGACAACAACCACAGGTGCACCAACAACAGCAACAGCTGCCCCAACAGCCACCACAGCTGAACCAGCAACAACCAGAGGTCCACCAACAACAACAGCTACAGCTGAACCAACAACAACCACAGGTGCAACAACAACAACCACAGCTGAGCCAACAACAACAACTGCTGAACCAACAACCACAGGTGCACCAACAACAGCCACAGGTGCACCAACAACAACCACAGCTGCCCCAACAACAACCACACCTGAATGGACAACAAACAAAGCTGCACTAACAATCACTGATTCCCAAACAACTATCACAGTTGCCCCGACAATAACCACAGTTGCTCCAACAACGGCTGCCCCAACAACAACCACAGCTGCACCAACAAGAAACACAGGTGCACCAACCACAACCACAGCTGCCCAAATAACAACCACAGCTGAAAAAACAACAACAACAGCTGCACCAACAACAACCACAGGTGCACCAAAAACAACTGCAGCTGCACCAGCAACAACCGCGGATGCCCTCATAGCAACCACAGCTCAACCAACCACCCCCACAGTTTTCCCAACCACATTTGCATTACTAAGAACAACAACTGGCCCTGTAGCAACCACAGGTGTCCTGTCCAGAAATACATTATTTTCAGGACCAAGCAAAGCATCAACTACAGTTGACATAGTAAGAAGTACAGTGACATCAGGAGCAACCACAATGGGTGGAGCAACAACCACAGTGGCCCGAAGTGCGGCGAACTCAACTGTTGGAGCAACAACCACAGTTATCCGCGTTACAACCACAGCTTCCCCAGATGCCCCAACCACGGCTAGTGAAGTAACAAGTAAACTAGCCCATGCAGGTACAAACACAGTAGCCCCAGGAGCGACAACCACATTGTCCACTGGAGGAACAACCACAGTGGCTTCAGGAGCAATAACCACAGTTGCATCTGGAGCAACAACGACAGCAGCCCCAAGTGCAACAACTACAGCAGGTGCAGGAGCAACAACCACAGTTGCCTCTAGGGAAACAACCACAGTGGGCCCAGATGAAACAACCACAATTGTTCCAGGAGCGCCAAGCACAGTAACCCAAGGAGCAACAACCACAGTTGCCTCTGGACCAATGACAGTGTCCCCAGGAGCAACAACCACAGTTTCTCCAGGAACAACAAGCAGAGTGGTCCCAGGAGCAACAAGCACAGTGGCCCCAGGAACACCAAACACAGTTGCCTTTGGAGCAACAACCACATTTGCCTCTGCAGCAACCACCACAGTCGCTCCAGGAGCAACAACCATCGTGGTCTCGGGAGCACCCACCACAGTTGCCTCTGGAGCAACCATTACAGGAGCCCCAGGAACAACAAACACAGTCGTCACAGAAGCAGCAACCATATTTACCTCTGGAGCAACAACCACAGTGGTCCCAGAAGCAAAAACCACAGTAGTCCCAGCAGTAACAACCACAGCAGCCTCAGGAGCACCAATCGTAGGTGCCTCTGGTGCAACAACCAGAGTAGTCCCACAAACAACAAGCACAGTAGCCTCTCCAGCAACAACCACAGTAGCCCCAGGAGCAACAACCACAGTGGGCACAGGAGCACCAATCGTCGGTGCCTCTGGTGCAACAACCAGAGTAGTCCCACAAACAACAACTACAGTAGCCTCTCCAGCAGCAACCACAGTAATCCCAGGAGCAACAGCCAAAACAGCTCCAGGAGCAACCACAACAACAACGTCAGCTGTGCCAGTAGTGGATGAAACAGTAGTCGCAGCTACGCCAGAAGTGACAACTGCTGCCTCCTCTGCAGTCATCAACAAAACAAGTTTCCTTTTGGTCATAGCAGCTGTTACAGCAGTTCTTCAGCAGTAATTAAGAACTGGACTGGAACAAGGGACCAAATACCACAAAGTTTTGTTTTTTTTCTGTGTATTTTATTTAAGAAAATTAAAGGATCCTTTGACTTAATTTATTCCACTTCTTTATCACGTACTTCTTGGAGGATAACAGCTACTTTTTTCAAAATTCACTGCACCTAGTAGTCACACAGAACCAGTTAATTGCCATGTGGTGGCCACAACATGAACAGCTGTCATTAGTCATGTAATCAAAGACATGTCGGTTCAAATATTGTGATGCCACAGTTTGGTAGTTTTGTATTTGACTGCATTTCTGCTTTTAATTATTCTGGAAGAAACACCGTGAAATATTCTGCAGTGATCGGACATGTTCATATTCAACTATTAAAAGCATTAAACCATCAAAGACCCCGAGTGTCCTTCTGCCTTGTTTTGTTATGATCCAGCATCCCAGATCTATTTCTGTTTGACTGATGACATGTTGGCATCTATCATATGACATGAACACTAAAGTTTATCATTAGAACCAAAAATCTATCACCTACAACCCCACAGTGCACCAGGTACAAGTAAAAATAGCACAAAAGTTAACAAAATACCACCCAAGAGAGAAAAGTTATTATCACTTTATTATTAGTACTTTAGTACCTCTGACTAATAGATTATTTCAAGGAACTTCGATACCTTAAAACAATAAAAAACATGTTGGGTTTATGAGTCAATAAAATATTTCTTGTTTGCCAAAATACAGAAATGCTAAATTTTCTGTGAAACTACGCTAAAGTTTTTAGAAAAATAGCAAAGTAGACCAAAAGCATCTGCTGCATCCTCTAAAACACATATGTCAAAGTCAAGGCCCGGGGGCCGGACGCGGCCCGCAAATGATTTATATTTGATTAGTATTAAAACTGGCCGCAGTATTAAGTAGTATTGGTGTTTTGCACGCACGAATACTACATTCCCCACAATGCAACGGTAGCCCACAAACTGCAGCGCGGCAAACGGGCCTCGGCTTCATTATTGATCAGCAGCCAGAACAGATGTTAACTTTCAGTTACCCACTCCCCAAAAAGGAAAGTATTGTTTTGTCTGTGTCCTATAGATTTTTGTATTTTAATTTATTTAGATCTATTTTTCAGTTGAACTCAACTTGTCTGTTGAAAATGTTTTCCCTTAATTACTGACAGAGCCATAAGAAAATATTGCTTTATTAATTTAATGCACAGGACTTTTTTTCTTTGAAGGAAGTTCGTTTTTGTGCCTGTTAAAAAAAAGGTTTACACTTGAAATTACTGACAGAGCCATAAAAGAATATTGGATTGTTCATTTAATCATTAAATAATATACATTGTGTTTGATCTTAGTTTAATAGGCTATGTGCAATCATTAAAATATGTTTGAATAAACATTGAACCAGTCCGGCCCTCAGCTTGTAGCAAATCTGTTTCTTTGGCCCTCTTTGTATTTGACTTTGACATCCCTGCTCTAAAACATGAGTGACGCCAAAATCTAAACGTTTGATGGTATATCGCTCTTCTTCTGGTGGCATGTGTTGCTTCTGAGTCGCCGTTGATTTCCATTCATATTGATTTGTGCTCCACTGCTGATCATAACGCTGCTGTGTGCGGCCTATAGATGGCTCGTCAGCCCTTTCCCACAGACACGCACCACATTACCTGCTGTAACGGTCGACATTAGCTAGCTGCCAGTCGACTGTGGCATCCGACAGTGGAAGAACATTCTGTTTTCATGTGGCACGGAGCGGCAGCACATCCTAACAGCAACAGTACATGTCAAAAATAATATTCACTTTTTGACCTCAGCTCCGCTGCAACACGTTGGTACTAAACAGGAAGGAATGCTGCGCAGCGATGCCCTGGAGCCTTTTTGTTGTTTTTTATTTAAACCTGACGGTTTATTAAAATCTGAAAATCATGTGTTTGACAGGAAAGATGATTGACTGATGTGATACCGCTCACCTTGATATTAGCGTCCTCTGTGCTTCGTTCCATGTCGTCGGTTATGTTTTTCTAGTTGAACAGTTCTTTAGAGAACGTTACAACTATTGATTCGCTTCATTGGAATCAGGTTGAATAGCGGGCTGTCTGCCAATTAACGAGAGCCAAAAATGTAATAAAGTTTTTCCAAATGTTACATGAAGCAATTCTGAACAACTCTGATCATTTCTCTGATGCTGCTGCACTTAAATAGATGCTTAACACTAAAAAACACAGCACATGTGCAGGTGTTACCAGTGACTGTCAGTCAACTGTCAGTGACTGTCAGGCTTAAACTGCTGATGCAAAGCTGGAAGTCATTCAAACTCAGGGAAGCCAAACCAAGAAAAACAAACAAGACCAAAAGTACACAAAAGTATGTGGACAAACTCAGTATTAGGTATGAAAATATAAAAATAATTTAATATTGAAGTAATGTAATCGACCACATTCAGTCTTTTTGCCCTTATGTGCTCAGATGCTGTTATCAAAAAGATAAATTCAGCGTGCTGCGTTCCAGGTTTCAGGTCATATAAACTTATTGAACTGGACGAATCGTTACCTCTCGATTGTGGTACACGACACAACTGCATTCAATATATACATTTTAGTGTATTGGTACATTTCACTGTGTATATTTTATTGTTTGCTTATTGTTTGGTATATTTTTATTGTCTTAGTATATTTTCATTCTGGTATATTTTTAATTGCATTTCCGAATATTTTTACTGCGTTTTGGTTTATTTTATTCTAGTATCTTAATTTTATTTTATCATCTTTCTTATTATCTTGTTTCTAACTTGGGGGTTGAAATGCAAATTTCATTGACATGTCATGCTCAATGACATTAAAAAAAGAAATCTTGAATCTTGAATAAACTTGCAGAATATTTTGATCCAGATGGTGAGAATCCTTTCAGGATTCTGACAAATCCTCCAAAAACGTCTATAGAAGTTGTTCTGGGCTGTTTTTTTTTTTTCAGATTCTTAGGTGGGAGGCACAGTCTGGAGGCTGGGATGGGCTCCAGTCTGACCAAACCCTGAACTGGATAAACTGGAACAGATAATGGACAGATGGAGGAATGTTAGGTAAACACTGTCATCTATTCAGTCAGCCATTATTCTGTTAGGTGAGACCAACAGACTCTGACGCATTAGCACTCCTCTCTGAGTTTCACAAGAATCAAATCAGTTGCTCTCTGTTTTGAGTCTCCATGGTACCAACACGTCATTAGACCTAAAGCAGACACAGTTTCTCATGAACATGAACCAAATCGACTGTTCCGATAAAGTTTGATTCAGGGAGCTCGGTGCAGAAAAGATCAAGGACATGGGGCCACACATGCACTTCTGTACATGCTTATACAGCGTATGTATGTATATACACAGACCATCATGCAACAGTGTGGAACTCAGATCATGTCAGGAGTCGCTGTGTAAACTGAGCAAGTTTCACATTTAAAATAATGAAATCAAACCTTTTTTCAGGCATTTTAGCAGTTTGGAAAGAAGCACAGATACACCTGACAAATCTGCCACATGTGTTTGTTATTATATACTCACTACTTGTTTACTTCAGTATTATTTCATATAATTTGATGTTACAGTTTCTATTTCTTGAGATTAAGAGGCTCCGATCACACACTGCCATTTGCTGGAGATATTCTTTTTTGTGCAATACTTGACTCATTGAATCATGACTACTGTTTGCTATTTTGCTATTTTATTATTATGTATATAATCTTTTTACTGCTCGCTATTTTGATATTTTATTATGTATAGTTTGTTCTTCATAGTCTTATTTCTGAATTTTTCACTTATTTCACTGTGTGTAATGCTGCTGCCGCGCCGCAATTTCCCAGCTTGGGATAAATAAAGTAAATCTATCTATCTATCTATCTATCTATCTATCTATCTATCTATCTATCTAAACAAGTCAATAAAAATGAGTGGAAAGTGGCAAAAAACAACAAAATGAAACTATTCAGCAGAAGGAATTAAAGTTTGCACTCATGGATGGATTATGAGACGGCCGGCCCTGTGAAAGGCAGCAAGACCCCAGACTGAAAGCAACAGAAATTCATCAATTTCATCTTTTTGTGGTGCTTTTTTGTATCTTTGTGTTGTTTTGTGCTTCAAACAGAAGCTCGGCCCCCCGGACCCTGTGGCCTGCACCCGCTAGTCCCCTTCAGTAATCGATCTGTGCTTGCACCTAATGCACTCTGCTTATTTATAGCTTCTACGAGCCAATAAATCTGTCGCTTTAGCTTTCAATGATGTGATAGGACTTTATTCGCTTTATTTCCTGCTGTTTGTGAGTGATTCTTCAGATAAAAAGAAGAGTCCACAAACACTGCATTCGTCCTTTCTCACGCTGCTAAAGCGCTTCACGCAGGAGGACTAAAACGGTGCAGCAAAACGCTATTTCATTCTGAGCACCTGCCAAGTTCAAGTGTGTTGATCTGCTCCTAATAAAAGAGCAGACCTGCTCAGTTAATCTTCCCGGGAAATGAAGGTTAGCTTTTAAGTTTCATTCACTGTATGTAAATTTTTATTGACTCAAAAAGAGCAAATAGAAAAGCCTCTGGCATCGATCCCGGCACTTATCAGATTATCAACATAATAGGACTTGGCGCAGCTCGAGGCATCACATGCAGAGTGCAGGATGAGTAGTTCAAGTTCACTGGGAGAGAGGAATTTTTCCAGTGAATACACAGAGCCAGCGGGTAGTTCAAGGGCCCAAAGGCCTGCAGTGTCTGCAGTGAATACACAGATGTGGCGGGTTCTAGTTCAGGGGCCGTTGGAGTGTGGATGTGTCCTGGCTAATAGAAGAGCCAGCAGGTTATTCGGGGGGTAAAGGAAAGTAAAGCACCACCAGAGGGCCCTCAGAACTGATGTGTTGTTCAAGGTTAGAGACGATAGTTTAGAGGGCTGAGAGAATGTGTTCTTAGCTAATAGACAGTGTCTGCGGGAACTTCAGGCGTCTGGCACAATGGGCTACACCCTGCCCATGGATATAGTTCAGAGGTGTGTTAGTGTGGGTACTTAACAGCAGATACACAATATATAATACCCATGGGCAGTTTAAGGGGTCTGCAAGTGTGGAGCCTTCCCAGTAAATACACAGAGCCGGCCTGCAGCTCAATAGTTCTGGGAGTTTGAAGCTTCCTCAGTAAATACACAGAGCTGACAGATAGTTCAGGGTTGAAAGAACTCATAGCTGGCAGGCACATCAGGGGAGTGTTTCCAGGATTTACACAGAGACGAAGACAAAGTCACATTCAGCTCTGACTGTGTTCAGGTGCAATGAAAGCCTTTTACCTTTTACCTTCTTCTGCAGACAGGAAACAGGTTTGTGACTGAGATGCCGCTGTTGTCCTCACACCTCCATGAGGAAACGCTTCTGTAAACGCTTGATGCATCTCTGCACGTTGCATTTTCACGCTGACAGAAAACTGGATGTGTGATTTTGTGGCTCTGATGATCTGATCTGTGGGTTTGGTGCAAATGAAGCCGAACACTAACTGCAGCTGAACCCGAAATTAAGTGAATTCAACAACATCTGAAGAAACCACACAGATCAATGAACACATTTCAGCCCCTGCAGGACCTGCAGAGTCTTACTGAAACGGAAAATGAATGAACTTCCTCCCTGAGTCCAGTTTATAAGGGGATCTTAGTGTCCCTGCAAGCAAACTTTGAACCAAGTGGTCCATTGATTAATTTTTATTTGACTCTGGCACTTTAAAGTGCGTCTGAATTTAATATTTTTTTGCGCAGCAAAAAAAGTGATGCATTAATAAAATCTGGTGTCTTTACTTCAGATTTTGTATAAAAATTGCTGGAATTTGTGTGAATATTGACAAACTTTTTTTTTTCTTGGAATAATGAGTGAAAAGCGCTAAATGCTCCACGACCTGCAAACAGTTCAGGTCCTCAGACGACTGCTGGCGATTCGCTAAATCCTTTAATTGGTGCTCTGCAGGTTCTCAGTGTTTCTTGCTGCTCCAGGTCTGGATTTGCTCCAGTTTTCGTTCAGCTGTCACACAGATATGTGACACCTCCACATGAGATGTTTTCACACGTCCTCCTCCACCAGACCTCACAGCCAAACATTTCTTTCTAACCAGGACGTTCATTGAACAGCTGTCAATGCTGTGAAGCTGCGGAGGTGCTCGTACATTCACGTCTTTACTCATTTAACATAAATATTTCTAACATTGAGTCTGGATGAGGTTGCACCACCAAGTGTTTGTCATTCTGTCTTGTTCTGTTTGTAACTGATTCTACTTTTTTCATTCTGTTCTTCTTCTTCTTGCTTTTTTCTTACCTGTGTGACATTTGAAGGAGTTAAAATGTCTCCAGTCCTTTATTGTGTAAAGACAATAGAACTGATTCTGATCCACTTTGTTTATGCACAATGAAGTTCAGATTTATTGGTCATTTCGACCAAAGAAAATATAATTTAATGAAAATACTTTCTCCTCAGAGTTTAAAACCATCACAATAAATCTTAATCTAAAGATTAAAAACACATTATTGTTGTGTGTTTTTGATCAGCTTCAGGAAATATTTCTTTGATTGTCCTCCATTAAACGTAACAGTGTGATATTGATCTTCATCTGCAAATCTCTGCTGCTTCTCTCACTTTTAAAATGTTTAATATCTGTCCAGTAGCTGCTCTGAGGCAGTGGCGTGGACCATATCCGTCTGATCACAGAGGGATGCTGCGTGAGTGTGGTAGTTTAACTGTAAACCAGGGAGGATCATCAGGTTTAAAGGTTCAAAAAGCGATGACAGAATAGTTCCTGAAATAGTTTGACAATAAAAACTTTCTACTTTGTCTGTTCACAGACACTTTAAAGATCCCCTCCAGACATAAAGATACAACATACTTTGATGTCTGACAGGAAGTTCAGTTTCTTAGTTCAATTCTTAAAGTGAACGTGAATATTTATCGTTTCACAGAAACTTAACAGCTGGACCCAAGATGTCCCCTCCTGCACTGACACGTGAAATCTCTGGGTGCACGGCTGGTTTCTAAACTAGCTGGGTTGCCATGTTCTGATGTACAAGTGTCAAACGTCCAGCGTCAAACTGTTACTTAAACAAAACTATAAGGCAACAGGAAACACGAAAACCAGTCAAAATATTGTGTTGTATAAATATAATCTCAAACAGTTCTCTGAAAAGTAGAACAGAGGCTCTGTGGCAACATCTCAATGAAAACAACACACACACATTTATACTCACACTCAAACACACACACACACACACACAGAGAGAGAGAGGCTAACTTTAAAGCTAGAACCCCTCACCATTCCAACAGCCCGCCTACGGGCCGTATGACAGCTTACTGCTGTTCATTGTTCACATTTACACTCTAACACTGTTGGAAAGCTCAGATTCACGTGAATCGATTGATTCAAACCATTACAAGATACCGTACAACCAAAGCAAGAGGCTCAATAAACTCCAACAGAAGACAAACAACCGTTTTTAAAGCTGACATAAATTTGAGGCAACTCTCTGAGTCTGTCTCTCAGTGATCCACTCGTCTTCTGTGTTTTCCCCGTTACGACTGCCAGAAACACACACAAACTGGTGCCATCTTGTCTCCAGTCAGTTTGTCGAATAACTGGAGTTCTTATGACACCTCACTTGACCAATCATGATCTGCCATTTGAAGCCTAGCAACCAGAGAGAGCAATAATAGTCTGAGTTGAACAGAAGGGCCTCCTTCTCTTCTTCTGTGTGAAGATCAAACCAATCACAGCTGAGTTTGCAGTTTAAAACATGCTTTTGCTCCAAATGGTTCAAGGACAGCCATCAATTCATCCTTCAAGTCTGTTTGTTTTAATGACCCGGTGATCTTAAGACGTTAAGACTAGCGCCCCCCTCAGCCGTCTTCTTCTTCTCATTCACACATGACTGTACTTCTTTCTTACATAATATCTTCATGTACGTTTGATATTGTGAATAATGTTGCATAATATTTTGATGGGTTTTCATCCACCTGCTCACTTTATTTCATGTTATTTTTACACTTAATTTGAGCTCAAATTAAAATTGAACACTTCAGCTTCATGTATGTGTTCTATTACTGACAGTCTGTATTATTGTTGCTTATCACAAACAACGTTTCAGATTAACATCCATTAACACAAAGTGAAAGTGAAGCTCAGTGAATAAAGACCAGCCTTCAGTTATCGTCAGTTTTCTGTTTGTCTTTGCTTTTTCACTCAGCTCATGCTGTCAATCGAAAGTCATCCAGATGTTTGTAGCAGCTCCTGTCTGAACCCGTCAGGTATAAATCAGAGTTATTTGTGTGAAAATGATCTAATGATTTGATTTGAATGACAGAGTCTCTGTCATCGTCTCTGGTTTGCTGATGATAACAGGAGCTGTCACACACTGAGACAAGTGTCTGATCTTAAGGAAATAATAAACGAGCTGCAGCGACGACGCCGATGCAGTTCAGGTGCGGCACCTTCTGGAGTCACCCGAGCAGAAAACGTTGACAGCGATGATCTGATGAAACTGTTTGGCTGCAGGCGATCTTCAGTTTACACACACACATTCCTCGCAGGCCTGCGCCCAGGTGTTTGTACGGCTGGCTGTGATTTGATCAGTCTGTGGTTTTTGGCTCTTTGAAGCTGGTTTAAATTTAATCTGGAGTCTTTAAAGCCAAACCTGCAGAAGTGCAGCTTAGCGACGGTTGGATCATGACTAAGACGTTTTAGGGGAAACATCAAGCATGAAGCCATTTTCAAAATAAAAGGGATTTTCTTGGATTAACAATGAAAGAGTGTTGATTTAAATCTGATTTTAGAAGATAACGTGCAGGTTATTGACGCATCACTATGATCTGTGGCTGTAATGTTTGCGGCTCCACTGATTTGTTAAGATAAATTAAATCTTTCCAGCAAAACGACAACATGATAAAACATACAACAAAATAAAAGCTTGCACACTAAAAAAGAACCAAAGCAAATAGTTTGAGAAACTGCGAGCAAAAAATGAGAATTTGTCATCTGAACAGCAAAATGTTCAGTTTAAACTTTGCTGATTGTTCGTGCAAATGAAACTGCATTTAAATAAATGTTAGTAAAGTTATTAATGAGCCTGAAGAACCTCCATCGATCCTGCACCGACATCGCTGGTCGTCTGGAACATGTGACCGTTTAACAGCCGTCAGAGAGCGAAACACTGTGGACATCAATGCAGGACAAAAAGGCTCCAGTAACACACAGAGAATGACTCTTATGTCCACGAATCCTTTGCCCCAGTGCATGCTGGGAGGGTTCCCAACACACCTACCATGTGTAACTGCGATCACATGATCACAGTTACACAAAGCAGGCTCTCAACCAAGCATGTGATGATCATGGTTTCACCTCTGAAACCATGCTGGACTTTAAATGCCAAAATAATGACACTAACAGTGAAAAACATTAAATGATTAAATTTGCCGACTACTTAAGCATTGAATATTTGAGCCTTGTTCTCTTGTTTTGGTTGAAATTAAACCCTCAGACCACCAAGACACTGAAACCTTCCCTTCAGTTCCCAAAGATGTTTCCAGGTCGAGTCCTCGTCCTGACCTGGGCTGCGTTGTGGGGTCTGTGGTCCTGGAGCTGGCTCAGGGAATGGGGTCATAAAAATGTCCTGCAGGCGTATCCTCACTCTCTCAGCAGACTCCCATCACGATATCAATCAACAACTGTCAGCATGTTTGACATCCTCTCACACTCTGCTTCAACAAGGCTCATCAGACAGGAAGCGTTCCAGATGAAGGTCATTCTACCTGCAGCTGAGTCAAAGCCCTCTTCGGCGGTCTGTGTTCCAAGCTGGTCAGGAAACACAATGAAAACGCTCATGAGCGTCGAGTGTTACCTTCCTGCATCGGCAGCACAGAGCTCGAGCTGTGTGCACCCGTCACAGCATGAATGTGGCTCCAGGAAACTGTTGCGATGGATGATGCCGTCGGGCCTGAAAACCAATCTCTCCTGCAGAGCAGCTGTCTGGACTGGCCAGCAGATCCTGCCTGGCTGACAGTGTGTGCTCTCCTCCTAAAGGCCTCCTGACAGTGGAGGAGCAGCCTTTTAATGATCCGGCTCACTGTTGGACCGTCTTATTGTAGGTTTGTGCTGCCAGCGCGTCAGACTGGATCATGATGTTCATAAATGTGTTTTCATCAGTGCAGAATCACCTGAACATAACAACTGTCGTGTTCGTTAGCTTAGAGCGAGCTCATCTACAGAGGGAGCAGCCGTCGTACGCTCTCCGACACGCTTGGAAAGAGAGGGCGAGGCCAGGAACTGGATGCCACTAAATCCCACATGCTGGTCCTTTCAGGACTTGTTGCCCTGACAACAGCTCCAAATAAATTTCAAACCAGCACAAACAAAGACCTGAAGTCTGCTGATCTCTGATCTGCCCGAGTCACAAAATACAACCTGATGAGGAGTCACATGACTGATCAAGCTGTAGTGTGACCTTTCGTGCACCAGAGGGCAGCATTACCCAGAGTTCCCTGCATCTCTGCTGCAGCAGCTTCACATGAATCCACTCTGAACACCTCACTCACTGTAAACATCATATAGCTTCACAGAAAAACTGGAACAGGATGTTTAATGTCAGACGTGGGTGTTTTTACTGACTGCAGAGCTCAGACAAGATGTGGACGTGTTTTGGACATAAAGAACTTGGACAGAAACTCCTGAATGCATCACAGTCATCCTGAGAACGAGCTGTGTGTGGATCACGTGTAGAGCAGTGATTCATTCACTTCAAAGCCTCGTTCAGACTGCTCTGTGTGTGTGTGTGTGTTGCACTTTCATTATTCTTTTAGGAGCAAGAGATGGAACAAAGAAATAATTTATAGGTGCAGCTGAATGGAAATCTCTAAAACATCAACTCGTCAGGTCTGAAGAGAAAAGAACAGACAAAGAACAACGAAACAAAGAGCGTTCGTGCTGTGAGAGCCGCTGAGGAGCACTTCAATCAACAGGAGACCACACTCGGAGAGCTCCCTCGCTCACTCCTTTGACCAACTGTGATCCAATGAGACGTCAGTCAGGGAAAGAGGAGCCTTGATTGGCTGGGAGGGTCAGAGGAGCAGGACTGATCAGAAATATCAGAATCAGAACGCTTAATTGATCCCAGAGGGCGAAATGAGTCAGCTGCAGTTGATCCCATTGTAGAGTACATTAAACTGAAACAGGAAAAAAGAAATATCTTAGAGAATATGTAAAAATATGGAAAGAATATGCAAAAATATGTACACAATACTACAACATTAATCAAGCATAAATATTAAACAATATGAAATATGTAAATATGTAAACTATGTGTATTATACCACAATAAATAACAACCGTCTATACAGAAATATATCTGCTGTGCAACATTCTACATTAAGTAGCAAGAACTCTGAAATACTCTGAATGAATTGTATGTATGTACATATACACCACAGTGTTGCACCACTGAATTAATGCACAGCTGAGCTGAATTATTGCACATGTTGATAAAAACATGTGCTGCTGCAGACTAAACGTGCTGCTGATGAACACTGCTGTCCCACAGCGACTGAAACGAAGTGACTGTGGATGCTGCAGAGCTCCAGGAAATTAAAAGCAGGTTTTTAAATCTGTGCAAACAGTTTTCAGGTCAGAACAAACAGCGACGTGCAGAAGTTAATCATGTGACGGACAAACGACCTCCCGGATCTGAGATACGTCACATCAGAAAGCGGCTGCTTGGGTCATGAACGATGCACTTTGTCTTTTACTGTCAGAGGACTTAATGAAGAAGAAGTAAGAAAGACAGACAACAGACACTTTTCTCTTCAGTTTTCTACCTTTTTCTCACTTTACTGAAGCCTGCGTGCAACAAAAAGCAAAAAACAAAAATGCTACACATCTGGCTAAAGATCTATAATTCAACTGATATAACATAAACACTTGTTATGTTATGTGGAAGTGAATGGATCAAACAGGAACACTACAATTTGAGCTTTATGAAATGCATAAAAATTAATGAAAAATAGTCTAAATGATGCACACAGAGCTGAAGGTGTGAATGAAACAGAACCGGATCTGTTGTGTATCCTCACCCACTGCAGGTCTGAGCAGAAACCGTCTGCTCGGATCTTATCTACATGTATTTTACACATTTCCTTGAGTCTGTTTGTGTTGCAGAACGGGGCAGCACGCGTTTGCATCAAAGCATCAAAGCATCACACCTAGAACGCCTTGTTGAACTAAAGAGAGAGAGATTTGGAAGCCCCTCCAGAAGCTTTCAGAGGATTAACAAACAAAATGGGAAATCCCTCCAGCGCTCGTGCATTAGAGGCTGCTCGGTGTCGGACTGCGGGGCTGCACCGCCTCCTCCATCAGCTGCGGCTTTGTTCATACAACCAGCAGCAAACAGCGGAGGCACCGTTCCCACCTGATGCTGAAAGCTTCTCGTCCATCCCACGGGGACCTTTTCTTTTTGACCTCTTTGAAAATAAACCTGTTTCTTTCATTCCTTGAAAGCTTTTTTCCACTTATTTTTACTCTTTCCTCAGTGTTTTTTTTCATGCTTTTGCTCATTGATAACACCTTCACCACCGCCATTTTTTCCCCTTATCTCGCTCTCCTTTCTGCTTCCTACGAGGTCTTCATCTCGCCGCCTTCTCCTCCATTCGCTTTGCTCGTCGGTTGCTGTGCCAACAGCTTCAGGCCTGTTTTCTTTTGAGGTCTTTGGTCTTTGCGTCTGTCGCCGTCGAGTTAAGAGAAAGGCGGAAACCATCAAAACGGCCACTTTGATGTTTCCTGTCGCCAAAGAGAAGAGAGTTCTGGTTTTAAGGAAGATGTGGGCAGAGCCGGCAGCAAATACTGCACACACACAAACACACACACACACACGACTACCACCACTACTTCTCTAATCCCAACTTTTACCAAATTTTCATCTTAAATAAATAATTTAACTCATGGGGACTTGCATTTTGTCCCTTTAAGTCTCCACAAAATGACTTGTAAGCAGATTCATGTCCCCACAACGTGAGTAATACATGCACACACACACACACACACACACACACACACACACACACACACACACACACACACACACACACACAAACAGTTTCCTCTTTCCAAGGTTATATCTAATGAGCTGTGTTGCGGCTTCTGCTGCAGGAACAACACAGACCAACATGTCTGACAGCACAGAAACAAACGGCGGCGGCGGAGAAGCGTTCAAACAAACACACCGTCGACCAATGAGGACTCAGATCTGATCTCTGCGTCTGTTATCTCCTCCAAGGGTCACCTGACTTCACCAGCCGCCGCTCAGCTCTGCTCCGGCTCGACAGGAAATTACACCCAGCGTTTACAAGCGTCTGGAAAACAGCAGAAACACAGAGCTGCAGAAATGAAAGAAGGGTCTGCAGGTTTCGCTCGTCTCCTGAGAGGCTGAAGGTTGGGGCTGCAGCCAGAGGAAAAACTGGTGAACCGCAGCAGCAGCATCAGGTGGAGGAGGAATGATTGTACAGAATGAAAAAGGAGGTTTTGATGCTTCCCAGCGCAGAAAGATAAACTGCATCACAAGTCTCATCCTGACTCCCTGCACTGGTGTCATGGTGAATAAAACGGTGAGTGGACATCAATGGGAAAAACGAATGAATGCAACCAAAGACCTTATTAAGAAAATGTGATTTGTGTTCAGCGGCGACGCTTCATGCAGTCCGGTTAGCGTTGGGCCACTCACTGCGGGGACGTCTGGTCTCTGAAGTCCTGAACTTTAACCTTAAATCCACTGCAGGACTCAGGATGTGTTCAGAGTCATCAAAGCTACCAACCCAACAATGAAAACATCATTTACACTTTCACTTCATTCCCTGCGTTAGCTCGACCCTCGTCACAGATCACACAGCCTCCCACCCCTGTGCTACCCCGCAGCAGCAGCTGACACCCCCCACCTCCACCACAGCTCCTCACATCGTCCCCCCAGCGTCCCTCTAAGCCTCCTAAACTCACACGTTTCAGCCGTTCAGCTGTTCTAAAGCCCAGATGTGATCCAGAATTCACAGAACCGCAGTTACATACGTGACTCTGGTTTCAGCCAGTAACGGCTCACGTTTCAGTCATGTGACCCGAAGCTTCGAGAGCAAGAACGGCGACTTCAGTCTCCACCTGCACTGAGGTTCAGAGCTGCTGGCCGAGGATGCAGCAGAGGCAGTGCAGACTGACAGAACATGACGCGTAGGGAGGATGGAGTAAAGTCACCGAACAGCTAATTTAAAAAAGGCGATTAGGTGTTAATTTTCAGACACATTCGGCTTTCACTTCTTTGCAGACAAATAAAAATGTAAACGAGTCGTATATGAACGTGTTTTCCAGGAGATGGCCGAAGACCCAGAGGCCTCCAGCTGTTGTTGGAGGTGTGTTTGTTTCGCTCTCTGTCTCCTCACAGGCGGGTGGTGCAGTTAACGGCTCGATCTGATGGACGACAGAACGAGCAACAAGAAGTGCAAGAAAATGTCATTCTGTAATTTCAGAGGTGGAGCATTAAACTCTGCAGACTCCAACCGACAAATAAACGCATCCAGCAGAAATCGACGTCAGTGTGTCCGTCCAGCGGTTCAGTTCAGGAGAAGATACCCCGACAACTACTGACTGCATTTAGACGAAGCTATTTCCTGCTCCCCAGAGGATGAACGCCCCCAAGGAGCATGAAATCTAAATGTTTTGTTTTTACTCCCGTTTCTCCTGGACAGTCCGGAGCAGGGAAGGAGCAGAGGAGGAAGCGACGGTGCTGCGGGAGGTCGCCGTCGAACAAACCGCTCAGCTTGTGATTGTGGCTGATGTTCAGCTGCAGAGGAGCTGCAGGACGAGTCCGGTCACATGAAGGTTACTGAGCGCTGCAGGAGGAGATCCACTGATGGAGGTGAACTGCCAGCTCACCCCACACACACACACACACGCACGCACGCACACACACACACACACACACACACACACACACGCACACACACACACACACACACACACATAGCCTTACAGGAGCACAAATGGTGCAGCATGTGTCTGTGTGACCTATTAGAAACAGCACAGATTGTTGTCTACACATCACTCTGTGTGTGTGTGTGTGTGTGTGTGTGTGTGTGTGTGTGGTAAAAAGAAAGGGAAGACTTGTTCACCAAACAGTGAACGGCCATCTGCTTCATCGATGGGAACCTCACACTCACACTGAGAGAGAGAGAGAGAGAGGATGATAAAAGGATAATTAGGCGACTAGATGGATGAATGACTGGACGGATAAATGGATGGATGGATGAGTGAATGGACGAAGAGACGGAATGATGATAGAGGGACAGAGGTATGACGATAGATGGACGGATGATGAATCGGAGGATAAAACAGGAGCAGATGAATAAATCAATGGATAAAGGGAGAGGTGGATGGATGGATGGACAGATGGATGGATTTATGGGTAGATGGATGGATAAAGAGATGGAGGGATTAAAAACACATCAGTGTGTAGTAGAAGGATGAGATGACAGATGTATAGAGGTGTGTGTGCGTGCAGCACCACAGTGCCTCCTGCTGACCGTGTTGGGTACTGCACACAGATCCTGCAGCGAGCTCTCGGGGCTCAGCCTCTTCCTGCTCTGAAGGAATATTCATGTGTTCACTCTGCTGTGATCATCACAGTTTTATGACAGTGTTTGTTTGTTTGGAGCCGAAACAAACAGTTATTACGGAGCGTTTGTCGCCTCACATCAGAAAATGACCGGAGGCTCTCAATCACACAGCGAAGGCCACATTTTAACTGTGTGAGCTGAATGTTTAACTTAATGTTTAACAGAACTGATCACAGGATGAGCATCAGGATCTTCACTTTCAGCAGGTGATGCATTGATTATCAATCAGACATTCACTTGTGGCCTCAGCTCCTGTCTTTTTTGCCAATAATCTCATTATTTGAACATTTTTCTCCTCGTTTTCCATCGCTGGAAACGTGTCTGAGCTCCTCACAGGAGGAGCTTCTCTGCAGGAAACTGTGGTGTCCTGTTGAAGCAGCTGCTGTTACAGGTGATAAACTGCCTGATCTGTCTCACATTTCACGTAAGAGAGCGTCTTCAAAGGCTGGAGTCACATTTCAGGGTCGTCGCCATCCTCTGTCGGAGGGTTTGAGCTTCCTCCCTCCGGGCAGAGACCGAGGCTACCTGAGGTCAGGTGAGAGGTGCGTCGTGCTTTCATCTCTGAGGCCACCAAGGCCGATGATTCATTTCCCTCCTGAGACCTGATGATGTTTCTTCGTTTTTAACCACTGATGGCTGAAGATAAGATAAAACTTTATTGATCCAACGATGAGGAAATGTACAAATTTACTGAGACAAAGAATAAAAAGGAGGTCGACAAAGAACAAATAAAAGGGATGCAAAATAAAATCAGCTATATATATGTGTGTGTATATGTGTGTGTGTGTGTGTGTGTGTACAGTAGATACAAAAAGACAATAAAAATAATATTCCCTTGTGAAGGATCGCTCAGTTTCTCAATGGAAAACTTTGCACATGAGTAAGATGCATAATAAAATCCAGTGTTTTTGTCGTATTGGAAGGTAGAAAATATATAAGAATAAAGAATACGTAATACTGCACAAGATGATTGCACAGATGTGACGGATGTTAGCAGATGTTAACATAAATAATGGTTTCATGTGTCCGTGCGTTAGTCTTTGTGTTCTGTGCTTTCATTGGCTGTGAGACAAACTTCTCCTCTGGAACAATAAGTTAAAGCTGAAGTTGAAAAATGTTTTAACCAAATGTTTCAAAGAGGAAATCACACTCGTGGAGCTTATTTATGGGGGGGAAATGTTTTTGGTGCCGATAAGAGGGCTGAAACATTTTCCCTGCAGATCAGATGGAGTGTGTGTCAGAGAGAGGTCTGAAGATGTTTGTGTGGTTGGAACAAGAAATCGTGTCCTGAACACAGCAGCAGCTCAGCTTTCCATGAATGAAGAGAATCTCAATGAAATATTTCATCCATGAGTAATTCTCCTGGGCAGCATGCACACACACACACACACACACACACACACACACGCACACACACACACACAGGCTTCACGAGAGCTGCAGCTAATAAAGGTTAAATGAAAAGATTAGAGTGCAGCCGAGCTGCTGGAACGCTGCAGAGGGTCAGATGGTGAAGATGAAGACAGTGCACTGATGTGGTCCTTCCTCCTCCTCCTCCTCCTCCTCCTCCTCGTGATGTTGCTATTTTTTTAAAAGCAGGGAAAGCTCATTATGGACGCAACATCAACTCCATTATAGATTTAATAAATCCTTCGGCCTAACGCGGCCATCAATCATCCTCAACACTGAAGCATTATTTAAAGCGGCTCCAGAGCCCGAGGCCCAGTTTTTAAAGGTTGATTGGATTTTATTTATTATGCACCAAAGGAGCCTCTCAGCCGGTGTGTAAGTCTAATAGACTGTGTATGTTAGTCTGGTCATTAGCAGCATCTTAAAATCTGGAAAGCCTCATTTCCACGGCTCGGCTCGGCTCGGCTCGATTCTTTTTTGGTTTCCTTTGACAAAAACTGTGGATGGTCCCTGGAACCTGGAACTGTTTATCAGTACCACCTCAAAGAGGCTGCAGATCTCTGATTGGTCAGAGAGAGTTGTCACTCACACAACACGCTGCCGTGCACAAGCCTGCCATCTTTAAATGGACGAATATCATTAAAAGAGAGCGACCAGAATTTTTTAACCCACGCGACTCACACGTTAGAAACCGTAAACCGCGGTCGAGTGACGCAGCGCAGACGTTCCTCCATCGTTCCTGCTGAAACTGATGTCACAGCAGTTTCAAACGGCGTCGCTATGACAATCAGCTAAGAGTCCCGCCTACACAGAGGAGGTAGTTTTTCAAAGCGGGAAATGAAACCCAGAGAAGCGCCAGAGGTGAGTCGAGCCGGATCATCAGTGGAAAGGAGGCGTTCAGGTGATCACATGACCACAAAATAATAAACCAATGACAAACTGATCAGTGATGAGTGGACAGGTGAGGGCTGAAGCCAGAGCCTCTGGACGGATGGAGGGATGGATGAATTGATGGAGGGATGAATGGATAGAGGGATGGTTGGATGAATGGATGGAGGGGTGGTTGGATGGTTGGATGGAGGGATGCAGGGATGAATGGATGTGTTGATTGTTGGATGGGGATGGTTGGATGAATGGATGGAGGGATTGTTGGATGAATGGATGGGGGGATGGTTGGATGGAGGGATGGGGGGATTGTTGGATGAATGGATGGGGGGATGGTTGGATGGAGGGATGGTTGGATGAATGGATGGGGATGGTTGGATGAATGGATGGGGGAATGGTTGGATGAATGGATGGGGGGGTGGTTGGATGGAGGGATGCAGGGATGAATGAATGGGATGGTTGGATGAATGGATGGGAGGGGTGGTTGGATGGAATGGTTGGATGGAGGGATGCAGGGATGGTTGGATGGACAAATGGAGGGGTGGACAGATGGGTGGCTGTTCTTGGTGCCTCCACAGAGAAACTCACAGTTGTTTTCTTTACCTGCAGTTTCACACGGCGCCTCATGGCGGCGCTGCAGCGACTCACCTGAATAAATGTCTTTGATCTCCGTCTTCTCGTTGTGACGTCATCTAAACTTGATTTTCTGTCTGTATATTCATGCAGATTCAACATTTCTGAACATCATATCAGAGGACCGCGGAGCCTTCAGGTGAGCTCACTCTTCTGGTTTCAGTGATCAGCCGAGTCCTTCGGGATCCATCTGAGCTGCAGGTTTGATCCTGCGGAACATTTTCCTGATCGGACTCAGACTTTTCCTCTGAACTAACTCGACCCAGCGAGCGGACGCAGAAGTCATTTTCCTGTGAAACTCTCTCGACTCTCAGCGTCACAGAAAAGAGCTTTACAGAGAACAATAGAGCAATTTCATTCTCAATCTGTGGCGAACGACAGGAAAGATAAACTGCGTCCTGCTCGGAGGTGATGGAGTAATTAGGACACGAGGCCGACCGCCGCTCACACGTCACCTCCAGTTCTGACTCACGTGTCCGGCGTCCGTTCTGTTTCGCCGCTTTGATGTTTGAATAAGAAAAAGAAAAATGAGATTTCATCTTTTGTTCCGAGGTTTCTGGCGAGGCTGCACAGGCGGGAGGTGGCGACTCCCCTCGGCCCGCTGCGACCCGCACAGCCGTGACAATCTTCCCTTTGAAGATCATCTTTCTATTAGACTCAGGAAGAGCAGAGGAGCCGGTCATTACGCTCCGCCGATAAAAGTTGTGTGACCAGTTTAATCTTGTGGCATTGGTTCCACATGAAGATCCAGGCGGCGGATTTATGGACAGAACGAATGTTTTTATGCTAAAAAAAGGGGGGAAACACCTCAGCAGAGCGGCTCACCGTGACGGGACACGTTCTCAGCTCGACTTTCACACAAACCAGGCTGCAAACGGCCGAAAGGCCAGAAAACAGACAGAAAAACAGAGTCCATCTGTGTGTAAAACACACTTTACACTCCCAACTTCCAAACCTTCCAGAAACGAGTTTCCTTCTTCAATAAGATGAAACGTTAATAAAACCTGCGGCGAATGAGATCACATCACATCAAAAGCAACAATTCAACAGGGAGAAAAGAGAAAAGTGTACTTTTAATAATCAGAACCTTTCAGAGCAGCTGCAGCAGCCTCACACACACACACACACACACACACACACACACACACACTGTGATGCATTCAAATGTCCAGTTACGTCCGTCCTCTCGTCAGCGACTGAAGTGTTTTTTGTTCTTCCTCTGTTCATACGTGCGCTGCTGTGCCGTGTTTGTGTTTTTTTGTCCACCTCCCGTCTGGTCTTTGTTGCCCGTGCATTAGCGTGATTGGTTCGCTCCCAGCTGCTCCATTAGCACAGAGGTGATGATGAGGTCCTACCTAAGCTCTGATAATGCACGGCTGTCCATCAAAGTGCCTGAGCACAGTTAGCAGCACTGTGTGTGTGTGTGTGTGCGCGTGTGTGTGTGTGCATGTGTGTGTGTGTGTGTGTGTGTGTGTGCATGTGCATGTGTGTAAACCAGCTGATGCATCTGAAGCTAATACAATCAGAGATCCCTCAATGAAAGGTAATGAGTTGAGTCACTGTTCTGAGAGTCTTCCTCCTTTCACACACACATTAACACACACACATCCACATTAACACACACACATCCACATTAACACACACACATTCACATTAACACACACACATCCACATTAACACACACACATTCACATTAACAAACAAACACAAAAACATTTTCATTCTGGATGAAACAGAAAAGCTTTCCATCGTTCAGCTGGTTGAAGTCAGCCTGTGATATCATCCAATCACCTGCAAAGTGCTATCAGAGAGCGTCGGCCCTTTTCCAAACAGCCCCCGTGGACGAGTTTCCTGATGGTTCTGTGTAATGAACCATCCGCTGCATCATGTGACGGAAAACAGCCAACGGGCAAAGACAAGACAAGCGGAAGAGACGTTAGTTCAGAGGGGATCCAGCCTCCAAACGTCCTGCAGGAAACCAGGCGTCGGGCTTTTCACGGCCTGTCACACGAGCCGCAGCTCAGATGATCGTCCACGTCAGCTGCACTTCTGCCCCCTGCAGGTTCCTCTGTGCAGGAACATCTCTGAATCTGTGACGTCATTTATCCCGCATGATTTAACGCGTCCAGTCGTTTGAGCGTTTAGAAGAAGACAAACGATGTGAAGAAAGAATCAGCAGAAAATCACATCAGGCTGAATGTGAGTCTTTCATGTTTTTTTCTGTGAGTTCACATCAAAAATAACGACAGCGAGTTTGTGAGTCACATCAACAGAGCCTGAGAACCATTTACGAGTCCAATGCCCATAAACGTGATTTACTAGCATGTGTGTGTGTGGGTGTGTGTGTGTGTGTGTTGTTCATGTAGCTGCAGGTCGATTCTCGGTTGTACTGCAGGTCCTGAATCCACCACGTGCTGCCTTAGAGGTCTCCCTCTGAAGGTGATGAAGAGGTCAAAGGTCAGCAGCGCTGCAGTCTGCTGAGGTTCACTGTGTTGCTGAAGGGCAGCTCAGCAGAGACCTGAGGTCTGACCCGGGCTCTGTGATTAATGGAGTCTCTGAGGTTTTTCCTCATCCCGTCTGAACGTGTGTGTGAGATATTTGCATGAAACCAAGCCGCCAGTGAAAGTCACGTTTTTATTGGTGCATCATTTGGCGTGATGGGAGATATGATGTGTTCGTGTTAGCTGTGTAGAAACAGGTTTCTGTGCTGCGACACACACTCGACCTTCTCTGATCCAGCAGTTTTATCTCTTACATGCTGAAGCAATCTCTGAATGCTTCTTTTTATTTTCCGCTGACATTATGTTCATATTTAATATCATCAGTTTTAACCTTGTTTTCATGTGCAGAAGAAAGTTTTTCATACTTGTGTGAATCTTAAATCTTCTGTAACTCCACAGAACTACTGTGAGAGAAGAGAAGTGATCACTGACACTGTGTCACCTCACGTTATTTGACATATTTCTCTTTCTTCTCGTTGATCAAGCTGCTGAGCTGCAGATAAAATCATTATTTAACCATCAGGACCGATTAAACAGAAGTGCAGGTCGGTGACAGCAGCTAAACTGAGTGATGACAGAAGAAGGGTTAGAGCTGAAAGCAGCTTGGACATTTTGGCCAAACATCTGCAGACTCTGATCCCTGCGGACTCTGACGGCGGGCAGACGCAGCAGGACGCCGTGCACGCTCAGCTGAAAACAAGCGGAAAACGCCTCCCGGAGAAATGGACTGAATGGTCCTCGGAGCCTCACAGAGAGCGGGAGCACTCTAATGGAAGGACTGGACGAGAAAAAGCTTTTAACGACTAATAATATCTGTATCCTGTAAAAATGTTTGACCAAAAGCAGCCGCTGGCGAGGTGTGAGCCAGGTCTGTGTGGACCCCGACTGGAGGCTTTGCGCCTTTGCTTGTTGTAAGTGTCGCCCTGGTGAACCCTGTGATTTGAATGAAGTGTTGTGTCGTCGAGTTGCCTAACGTGTCGCCTCGTTAGCGTCTGTGACGTGTGCAGACGGATCTCCGTCCACGGATCTGATGTCAACGCTCTCAGGATTGGATCACCCGTCTTGCCTCCGATCTGTTCCAGCGTGTTTGCATCTGCAGCTTCACGGTTGCGTCTGCAGCCTGCTGCCGTTCGGCTCGGCCCGTCGCCGGCAGCTCGGCTGTTTGTATCCAAACGCCCGCCTGTCGACCGCGTGCCCCCCCCCGGGCCTGCAGCCGGCCTGCCCTCTGCTCCCCTCCTGCCCACACGCAGTCACCAGTCCGTTACTTTGGCGTAATTGTGTTAATGAGGTATTCACTCTGCACTCCTCTACAAGCCTTCATTAGCAGATAAGAGGCGGAGGATCAGATAGGACGTGGAGCGAGAGGGTGGGGGTCTTGTTTTATCGTGTACGAGCTGGCGGTCCTGTTGACCTCTGCCACCGTGAGGGCAGAGCGCCGCGTGTTAACTTTGACTTTGAAGCGGCTGCACAGACTCAGCCGAGGCTTGCCGTTGCAGCTTCAATTAGAGTTGCCATGGAGATCCAGTGGAGTAAAGTCTGCAGGCAGAGATGTGTTAATACATTAAATGTCTAATTATAGCGCGGCCACGGAAAACAGGGAAGTTTAAGCACCGACTTAAGAAGTTTATTAAGCAGCTGCAGCGATGCTTCAATCCGGAGCAGCTTGACGTCTTTGTCGAGTAAAAAGAGTTTGTTTCTCGTTGTGAACACGACCAACAACGACGTTACAAAATCAACTCAAACACACAAACAGAAGCAGAGCGAGGACATTTTGTTGTTCAGCTGCTGGAGACAGCGTGCTGACGTCCACTGGACATGAGGCTGGAGCGTCTCCAAGCCACAAAATCCACATGTCAGTGGATGTTCTGTGTGTGTTTTGTTAACAGCTGGCATGAAATTTATAGTTAATGATGCATTTCACAGTAAATTATAGAGTGTTTAATCATTACGCTGAAATCTGGACTATTTGCACGCACAGTTTAGGGGTTATAAAGTCAGAAAGTGGTGAATCAGCCTGTTTACCTGTGGAATGATCCAAACAGGTGTGTTTAGAGCGTTCCACATCGTTCCCAGTCTTTAGCTGCTCCTGTCCCGACGTGTTTGAAACGTGTTGCTGCATCAGATTCAGAATCAGCAGATATTTGCAACAATCAGTGAAGAGCTCAGACATTCAGTATATTGACTTTGGACTGTTTTCAGTTCAGTTTATTATCACATTCTGGTCCCAACTGGAATCAGGGTCTCATTATGGAAATGACCAGAATGTTTCATTTGTCTTTTAAAAAGGAAGCGATGCAGCTGTTCTGCACCATCGCGCTAATTAACAAAGACAGGGGAAAAAAATCTGGACCGCCAAGACCTGCCGGTGTCGGTCCGGTTAATGTCCTCTGGCTCTGGGACCAGTTAATACTCTTATACTGGTGCACTGACCGCAGCACTGATTCACTGTTAAAATATTAAACCCTGCACTGACCCATCTCGCTCTTCATCGCGTGTCAATAGAGAGTTAAAGTTATTTCAGCTTCTCGTGTGGCTTAACGTCTTCTTTTGCCTTGAACCTCTGTTTTACCTGCGTCCTTATTTCACCTCTGTTGCCCCCTGCCATCGAGCGCTGCGTTCATGTCTAAAATAGAATCCACAGCTCAGCAGGGAGGTGACTAATCTGTGGTTGAAATCAGGCCCTGAATGCATTAAGACTGAATATTAGTCACTGCTGGGCCGCGAGCCCAGCTCCTCTAAAGTTAGAAGTTAAAAGTTTGATCCCGGGTAAATCCACACTCACGGGGGAATCACTCACTGTCGGTCTCAACTACTTTTTCAGCTAATTCTGAGTATTTTGCAGTGAAAAATGATCATTTCAATTGCCATCATGTGAATGAGGCCACACGGTGATGCAAATGGAGGCCAAATAGCCTCCCTGACTGGGCTGGAGCCCAAAAATCCTCAAGTTCCGTCTCTGGTGCGATAAGAGTGTCTGTAGCACTTTCCACAGCCCATTAGCTGCGGATTGATGGGAGCTCCCGACTTCCAGTTATTTGATCACAGCTGGCCGAGGACCAGTAACGAGAGCTGGTTGAGTTTCACTCAGTCTGCTGGAAGATTCACGGCTTTGTGTCCCTTCCAGCTCTTTATCTTTTTATTTTACAGCCTTTAGCCGCAAGTTAAAGTAGGTCTGCGACCATGAAGACACGCTGCATTCAGGGCAGTGGGAAAATTTGCTCTCTACTTTTAGAAACATGGAAGAAAATAAAGTAAAAAAGGATGAAAGTTAACGAATATTAAAAGAAGGCAAGGAAGAAGAAAGCAAAGAAGGTAATCAGACTACTTCACTGCATAAAGTACAAGTATTCAGATCCTTTACAGTTAACCTCGTTTTATTTGTGTCACAATAAATAAATTATGTGAGAGGGTGAATGTGTTTAGATCCATCGTGGACATTAAATCTCCTTCGATTCAATATTGTAAAACAATAAAAATGAAAACTTTATTTCCACAAAACCTCCGTTAACTTCTTGCTTGCGCTCGTTTTTCCTCCACAGCCTCCTTCATCCCTGACTTCTCTTATTTCTGATGAATGTTAATCACGGAGTGATGTTATTGTGTTTGTGTCTGCTGGATCAAACTGAGCGTATTTCCTGTCATGCGTGGACCCGTGGAGGGTTAACACTGCGCCGGGCCTCCTGCAGATCACTGCTCCGTCGTTGACCTCATGCTTCTGCTTCTCTGTGTGTTAACTCAGTGACACCATGGAGTGATCACTAAGCCGTGTGTGACGGATGCAGCTGCTGAGGCTAACACCGGCTCACTTTGATGCTTTTGACAGCAGCCACTGCAGAAGCGAGCCGTCGATCATGATGTGAATGTCGGCCGCGATTCAGCCAGAGGAGAAATCTCGGTCGTTAATGATGCTCGGTTGCCTAGCAACAGCTAACATTGTAGCCCTTGAGGCTAACATTAGCTAGCATACTGTTGACAGATGTTAAAACTGACAGTTGGAATCTCACCTCCAGTTCTGTCTGAAGAACAGACAACTCGTTTCATCTTGTGCAGCGCGTTGTGTCGCCGCGTCCGTCTCCATGCCGTTTATATCTGCTGCCCCATAAATCGTGATAACATCCAGTAGTATGTGATGCGCCAGTATTTTCAAATCCAGCCACGTGTGCATGTTTGAGATAAGAGAGAAGGTAACGTCCACGTTCCGTCCACAACCAGACTATGCAGAGTCTATTTGGCGAACAACGAGCCAGACAGCGTGAGCGAAGGAGCAGAAACGTGCTGCAGATGCATCAAACTGTAAACCTGAGATCACACCTTGACGCTATAAGAGGTAATGTTGACATCCAGCTGAGATGTCTGAAATGTTCATTTTCCAGTATGAACCAGTTTGGAGGACGCTCACAGCAGAATCCTGATCAGGGTGGCAGTGGATCACCGGCTGTGAGGAGGACGATGGTGTCAGCTCAGATATCTTCCTCCATCACTCTCGACCTCGGTCTCCCTCAAAGTTCAGCATTAAGATGCTTTGGTGTAGTAAACCGACACTGACTCTACATTTCCATTTAAAAGAACAGTTTCATTGAAACATGCTGATAATCTGTAACCCGGACCTGTGGCAGTGACCTACAACCAATCAAATCCCAGCTTCCTGTGCTGCTTTCCAATCAAAAACATGTCATACGTGGAAGAGGAAGCAGCTCATTAGCATCTGAAGTTGACGAGCTGAGATTCGGCCGGCGTGGAAGCGAACGCGTCTCTGAATGAACACACAGTCATCAGTGTGTGTTTGTGTGTTCGTGCTGGAATAATTTGAGCGGCACGCCGCCTGGTCGAGCGCCGCTTGGCTGCCGTCCTCTCAACAGTTTGCTGCGCGCGGTCCAGCCGGAGATTTAGGATGAGACGGCGGCTATTTGGTGCTCCTCCAGACCAGCTGGTGCACGGGATCAAGCTGTTAATGGCAAATTATCATCCCATTAATCTCTGCGAGTGCTGGGCCTTTGTCAAAAGCCCACGCTGTAAAAAATATCACGGGCTCGAAAACCGAAACCCTCTGCCTCTTCTTCAAGCGCGAGCGGCGGATCGTCGCCTCTCGTTCTTCACCAGGACACAGCGGGACGAGGTTTTCACCGAGCCGAGACCGCCTGACTTCCCGCGGAGGGAGCGGTCAGCGTGACGTGAGACGAGCAGCAGAAGACACGACGGATCGTCCTTCATCTGATGAAGCTTCCTCTGGCTGAAAACGAACTTCACAGTCTCCACTTCTGAACGGTGCTGAGCTTTTTTCTGCATCTTTGAGCTTTTTCTGACGTTCTGCAGCGTTTTCATTTGTTTTTCATCAGTTTTCCTGGAAGAACTTTGACGCACACAGTGTTTATCTGAGTGGCTTCACTCTCCAGCAGCGTCCTTCATCTTTTCAGCAGCCTAACACCAGACAGCAGCAACAATAATACATATGAAAAACTTTCCGTTTATTCCTGCACTCCCGGCCGCCATGCTGTCACCTCATTACCCTCACCTGAGCTTCCCCGCCCACCTTCCACCTGCACCTCGTCTCCTCATCGGCCCTGCAGCTCACCTTCGAACCCCTTCCTCCCAGTCAGGTGTCAGACTGTCTCCCTGTGAGTGGTGGAAGAAGCACTCAGATCCTTTACTTCAGTAAAAGTAGAGACGTTTTATCATCGGAATGTAGTTAAAGTATCAGAAGTAAAAGTACTCATTCTGTGGAACTGCTGCTTTCACACTGTTTTTAACAACCAAACACACGTAAGAGTTTAAATACTTTGTGTATTACTGGGTAGATGAGTAGTAAAGTACTGCATCATCAAGCTTATTGCATGTTTTTTAATGTTAAAAGTAACTAAAACTGTCAAATGAATGTAATGGAGTAAAAAGCACAATAGCATAGCAATGGAATGGAAGTACTCAGGTAAAGTACAAGTACATCAAAATTGTACGGTACTTTGGTAAATGTACTTAGTTACAGTCCACTGCTGCTGCCTGCGAGCTTGAACGTCTCACACTCACCTGTCTGACCAGGTGTGTCCTATGAGATGCACACAGCTGAATAATGTAATCAGAGTACTGCAACGCGTCCCCTCGTAACAACTATTAGAGCTAATTTAATACTTTACTCCTCGAAGGAGGAGGAGGAGGAGGAGGAAGAGCGGCTTAAAGCCTTAGCCTCTCTAACGATAACGACTCAGCCAATCGCTTTGTTTCGTGATGTGGTTTCAGGTGCTGCTGTCACACGCTCACACACTGCTGCTGAATGAGTGTGTGTTGACTGACGGCCTCATTAGGACACTAAACAGACTCTTTTTGAAGTTAATTTCATGCTGTATAACTTCAAGTCATCACCGGACTTTAAAAGTACAAAGTCATTTATGTGCTCATTTCAAATATTTAATAAAAATTCATTAAGCTTGCTGCCTCTGAAGGAAGCTGTGCGGGGGGGCGGCGCTGCGTGAGCGCCCTCTTCTGGTCGGCCGCCTCTGATCGTGTTGCTTCATGACGATGAGGTGTTTTTGATTTGAAGGTCTACAGGCAGTTTCTCAGGGATGACGACGCCTGCTGTCAGCTGGTGTTCGACAGACTTTTAAATGTCACAATGAACACGTGTCATTCAGACTCGACCTTTCAGGTGCTTTCAGGCCGCCGCCGCCGCCTCAGTGGATCCTGGCTGTGACACAGGCTGCTGCTTTCACCTACAAGCTCGTCACAGCTGAACACAGCAGTCATGATCCAACAGGAGCAAAGCTTGCTAACTAGTGTCATAAACAGTTGACAAACTTTAAGGCCTTCTTCATCTCTGCTGACGAGGAGGTGAATCTTCATCGTGTCTTTTCTGTGGTTGCCACGGTCACACAGCCAGCTGAAATCAAAACACCACGAACTCTGGATCTCTAACAAACATCTGCAGCGACTTCACCAGAGCCGGACGTGGACTTGATCTGACGCCGTTCCAGGATAACCCGACGTCACCTGTGTAGAAAAGATGCTCTCTCCTGATTGGCTCCTCCTGGTGAGCGAGTCGACGGTTCGGTCAGGACATCAGTTCTGTCATCTGCTTTCATTTCTCACACACACACACACACACACACACACACACACACTCATTGGCTGCCATTGACATATCAGCTGGTCACATCCATCCAATAGCACGACGACACACCTTCACTGTGAGCCAATCATCTCACTGCTGCCTCTTTAAATATGATTCCAGCTGATTTCACAGATAATCTGGATAAACAATTGTCTTTACTCCACCCACACTGAAAAATCTGTTTCATTCTTAATTAGGTTTCGACTGGACGTTAACTGGTGAGCCCCGTTTGGCCTCAGCTGCTGTAATCAATGAACCCACAGAGAATAAACACAAACATGAACGGAGCAGACGGATGGAGGGTGGAGGCCGCTCTCCTCCTCCGGTCTATCGTCTCACAGAGGGAATTGAAATGACTGAATCGCCTAAATTGAAAGAGCCACGGTTCAGCTCGGAGGAGAAAAATGGAGCTTGAAGGACTATTATGTGATGGGATGACACAGCCGTAAAGATTCATCCAATTTTATGGCCACATACAGCTGAGACATTAACTCTGTCGCCCCATTCATCCAGCAGACAGCGCCGAGTGTGTGTGTGTGTGTGTGTGTGTGTGTGTGTGTGTGCGCGGGCTAAGAGACTCAAATTTGCTTACATGAACTGAATTATCTGCAGCCATGTTTCTAAATAACTCACCATTAAACGACTTAATGCTGGGCTGCACTTTATCAAAGTGAGCCTCCGCTGCTCGGCGACGCCACAGAGACGCTCAGCGGTGCACTTCATAACAACAAACTACTGGATTCATGGCTGCTTTTCAAAATAAAAGCCTGACATACCTGACTTTGAGAGGTAAGAAGTCTCCTTCCAGCAGAGCTAAAGCTCCTCTTTTCTTTAAAGGCCCTGTAGAGCTTTTATTTTTATGTGATTATATTCTAAAGTATTCTGAAAATGAAACCTGGTGCAGTCTGTGTCCTCAGTTCAGATCTGAAAACATTTACTAAAGTCAGAAAAGTTCAGATCCAACATGAAACAGAGGCTGGATGCAAACATCTTGATGAAATTGTGCTTTGCTCGCCTGCTTGCTGCAGGATGAATCTGTCCACAAAATCCACTTTGCATTCAGTTTGAACACACTGAGGCAAGAATTTTTCGCCTCTGCTGATATTAAAACTGTAATTTTAGGTAAAATCAGTATATTTTTTCCTTATTTTCTCGTTTATCTGTTTGTTTTCACTCCTGATGTGTTAAGTTCTATAATTTGCAGAGAAAACTAATGTTAAGCAGCGTCACCTCACAGCTAGCAGATCCCCGGTTCGATCCCGCCTGGGGTCTTTCTGTGTGGAGTTTGCATGTTCTCCCTGTGCAGCGTGGGTTTTCACCGGGTTCTCCGGCTTCCTCCCACAGTCCAAAAACATGCTGAGGTTAATTGATGACTCTAAATTGTCCGCAGGTGTGAATGAGTGGTGTGCATGGTTGTCTGTCTATATGTGTAGCCCTGTGGTAGGCTGGCGACCTGCCCAGGGTGTCCCCTGCCTTCGCCTGAAACGGCTAGGATAGGCTCCAGCCCCCCCATGACCCTGCAAAGTATTCAGCGGTGTATAGATAATGGATGGATGGAACTAATGTTAAAAAGTCTGTTTTTAAATAGTTGTGATGCTAAAAGCAGGTTTACATTAATAATTACACTCTTTTTGGAGTAATACTCCTGAAATGTGGGAGATCTCTGCTTTGAATTACTGTAATTAAGTGGAATGAAAAGTTTGATGTCTCGCCTCGCTTTTCTGTTTTCTGCAGGAGAGAAAAGACTCAGGCCTCCGGCTGTAAACCGTCTCTCCTCCACAAGTCACCGGATTTTATTGACAACACGATTAACCGAGGACAATCGTCAGAGTCGTCCGCCTCGACGTGATTTGTCTGTAAATCCATATCTCTTTTTGTGCTCCGTGTTAAAAGTCCACAATGAGTCGTCTGTCTCTGGTTTCCTCTCATAGCGAGTGCGTCTGAAAGAAGGAAGATAAACAAGCAAATATTGACTTCCATAGAAAACAGCGTGCAGAGTTTCCTCTGTCGGACTTCAGGAAGCTGCACTGCTGCTCCTCCACGTACACTTTAGAAATGTTTCCACGCTCCGTTTCCCCCTGCTACCAGTCGTTATGCTAAGCTAGGCTACGTACACAATGGAGGAAGCTGCTGATGTGCCTGTTGCTCGGGTGTGGGTGAACTTTCTCAGCAGCGACGGCTGGAGGCGGCTGCTCTCGACATGATGAATTCGTCTGTTTGAGGTGTGGCTGAGCCCTGAAACCGAACCGTGCTGCAGAGGAGGAACATCCTGAGACTGAAAGTTTGTTTTTAAAGTTCACTTTGTTCTCAGAAAAATCACGGGCAGCAGACAGGCTGTTAACAAGCCTTCTGGGACTGACAGTCTTTAACACCTGAGGCTGTTGTCCAGCGCCGGCGGCGGGCGGGTCGGCGGGTCGGCGGGTGTCTGAGGGCTCCAGCACTGACTGAAGCGATGCTGCTTTCAGGTCATCAGATGTCATTTTATCCGCGTTATTATAGAGAAGTTTAAGGAGGACTACGTGGTTCGCATGAGCTACTAAACCTGATCGGAAACCCTGAGCTGGAATCACAAAGAGAGGATTTAAACCGGCAAATCTGGAAGATCTGAGTCCTGGTTGGCCTGCGGTTACAGGTGGGCTGGTGCTACAGGTGGGCAGCATCGTTAGTACCTGTAGAATTTCTCACAGACATGAAAAATATTCAGGTGGTGTCTAATATGCTGCTCAGTCTGTGAGTGAAGGTGAACACACATCATCATCATCACTGATGGTCATCATCAAACACAGGCTCAGTGGAGGAAGATGAGGCTGGCAGCAGCAAGCGCTCACCTGAGCGAGCTGCAGCAGCTCAGCGAGAAGGCCGTCACACAGGTAGAGGCAGGCGGTGAGTCCAGGTGTGACTGGCTACTTCCTGCTAAATTTTAAACTGCCAGAAAATGAGGAAACAAACATGTTGCATTTCCTGTGACTTCTTCATAATAAAGGTCATGTTTGACCAGTTAAATGCTTTTAATGTGAAGCTGCAGCAGGAGGAAGTCCAGTTCATAACACTGCAAATATACAAATACTTTTGAGCTGTGCCCCCTCATCCAGTGATGCACGGTGACTTAACGGATGGTTATTAAAATGTTCAGGATCACAACTTTCAGGCTGATCATCATTCGGATAAATAATAAAAACGCGGTGTGAAGTTCAGCTCTGTGAAGCAGGATTTATGAACAGAAACACAGCGGTTTGATTTCTGTCCAAGATTCTGGAGGATTTCTAATATCACACTGTCATCCAAACTGTTGACTCAGTGTCTTTTTTAATAGGCGTGGGCATTACTTTTTATAGCGGGAGACACCCTGCCAAGGCCGGGCGGTGTCATCGTGGCCCCGTCCTGCCAGGCGCTCATTACAAACACTTGGAATCAGAAGTGACGTCAGGCTCCTGCTCTGCTGTCGCTGCTGCAGAGGGAGAGGACGGCCACGGTGGCACAAACCACCAGACGACAGAAGGCGAGCTCACGCGGCGGCGGCGGCGGCGGGGGCCGGTTTCCGAGGATTCAAAGGTTTGACAGCTTCTGTTCTGTTCTATAACTGCAGAGTTTAGCTGGTTCACCTCGTCGCCTCAGTTTCAGAGCTCAGTGTAAATAACAACATAAGAAAACTGCTGTATTTGTACCTCCCTGTATTATATACTGCATATTTATACTTCTGTCTATACTGTCACATCACACCACCAGCTGTTCCTTCTGTAGATGATGTCTCACTACTGCTAACGTGAGTACTTATACCTGCACTGTGTATCTTTGTGTTCTTGTGTGTATATCTTGGTGTATTCAGGTCGACTGTTGCTGTTCTTTCTGTATAAACACGTGCATTTTACACTTGAAATGCTAAACCACATGTTGTTGTTTCTGTGCTGGAGCTCAGTGACGATAAAGTTGAATTTAATCTAAAGTGACTGCACTTCGTTTGTTATTGTCCTTGCAGGTGGTGCATGCTGGTCCGCTGCCGTGGTTTACGGGGACGCTTCGTGAAACCTTTCCTGATTTAAAAAATGATGGTGCTCATTTTTCTCATGCTCTGACTGCTAGCAGCAGTTAGCATTGAAAGAATGCTAACTTTCCTGGCGAGAATGTTGAGAGGATCCTGATTTTCAGTGCCGACGGGGGATCGTGTCCCCCTCGCTTCACTGTTTGCCCTCCTGACTTTGAGAGTTTCAGGTTGAACTTTGCTCTCTGAGTGTCCAGCTGTCATTGCTGTCTTTGCGTGCCGCGACCTTTGTGGAAGCTAACGAGGATCCAAAGAAAGAATAAAGAACAAAGAATAAAACGAGTGGTGCAGTGAGAGCTTTTGGACTTGTGCACTTGCTTTCGTCCTCAGGCTTTATACAGCCTGCCATCTCTTCCAAATAAATATGTACAGTATGTGTGGGGCCGTCCAGGCCTCATCTGGCCTGATGTCTCTGACTCTGTGCTGGTTCAGACTAAAAGCAGCGCTGCTGGCTTGTTGTTTCAGGTACCAGAGAAACGATGAATCTGTCCAAGAAATCCAGTTTCTGGTGACTGATCCAAGAGTGTGAAGGTTAATCAGATGCAGAATCACTGCACAGCTGTTTATTATGCTGTGAGACAGGATGCTACAACTCTGCACAGTTATTTTATTCATTCATAAAGGATTCTAGTCTATCTAATGGATATCTGCAGCGACTGTGTCTTTAACACAGGACTAACATCTGTCTCCACGTGGCCTTCAGGTGCAGGACAAAGACCACAGACCTTCAGTCACAATGGAAGCAGCTGATCCACGCTGCTTCGCCTCCATCAGGATGAGAATGGAAATCAGAAAAGTGAATTCTGCTGCTTTGACAAGTTTCTGTGGAAGATTTTTCGCTATAAAAAATGAAAAATTCATCACAACTGGAATTAATTCTCTGACATTTAAAAAAAAAAAAAGCTGACATCAGCGTTTCTTTGTCATAAAGAAAAACCTAAAAACTTCTCTCTCCCCTCTCAGGTGAGTCTGAAGGGTTTCATACTCCAAATATTTTGGGTGGAGAGTCGCTGCTGACAGCCTCCTCGATGCGATCAGATCTCTGTGACAGCGACACCTGTGATGACAGCTAATCTGGAGAGGGTTTAATTAAAGTGGAATGAAACTTAGTGTGTGAACACCAGGACGCCTCTTGAGGGCCCTCGGAGGCCCCTGAACCTGCTTCAGGAGCCACTGATCTAATCAGCCTGTCAGACGATGAATCATTACATTAATCAAAGAGTAAATGAGTCTAACGGGGGGGTCGCTGACGGCCTGTCGGTACGTGAACTAGACCTGGCTGTGAGACGCGTCTCGCCGCAGTCTGTGATGTCATCCAGGCCCCTCGAAGCACTGCTGGATTCCAGCTGTGTTTGTGTGACTGCGCGGAGTGAATTATGAGTCCTGCAGGCTCGCCGCGTGCTGAGCCCGATTCCTGTGACAGCAGAGGCCGAGAGGGAGACTAACTCGATTAATCGACGCCGGTCGCGTTCCCGGCGGGAGCTGAGGCCGAGAGGGGGCGACGGATGAGGGGAGGAACTCTTTAACCCGCAGCCGATCGCTGTCAGCTCCGGTCCTCACCGCCGCCCGGATGCTACAGTAGCACTGTGCAAAAAAAAATTAAGCCGCTGAACCGAAACTGAAGCTGAATAACTGATCAAAAAACCAATGTTCTCATCTGCCCAGCTGTCACTGCTGGGATGAGGCAAGACTCAACTTTATTGATCCCATGCTGGGAATTTTCCCTGTTACAGACAGCAAGAATACAAAGGAGATGTAAAAATGAAATCAACTATATAAATGTGTACATTATATACGAAACAAGTATAAAAATAATGTTGCCTTGAGAAGGATGGCTCAGCTTCACAATGTGGATTTCTCAGTTGTCAATAATAATTCATCAATAATATCAACCTTGATCTTTGAGCGATTGCATTTCAATAAAAAAGTGAAGGTTTGATTTAAAGCCTCGGTTCATCGACGACTGCAGCTTCAGGCTCAGCTGCCAAAGTGTGAAGGTAACAGGAGTCAGACTCAGCCTCTGCTAACACAGCCCAACGGGTTTATGTTTATTTCTGCAGGACAGCTGAGCTCTGATCAGCAGTTCAAAAATAGATTTTCCCTCAACTATTATGAATAACTGAGTTATTTCATTTGTTTTTTATCTTTATGCTCAACTTGTGCTGCATTTGTTGTTGGTGTGATTTTAATTTAGATTTTATTGTGTCAATGACTGGCGACCACTTAGTGGCAGCCAATGAGAATAAAGAATTTCAGTTTGTTTCTGAGAGACCATCTGTCATTCAGGCAGAGTGGATGGAAGATGGAGGACTACAATACCCATAATCCTCAGCTGCCGTTCTATGAGAAGAAGCTGTAAAGTCAAAGCACTGTGTTGTTGCGGTTGTGAACAGAACATGTTGTCATGGTTTCTGAATAAATGTAAAATTGACCCAAATGCTGCAGATTCAAGTGTCCAGCACTGAAGGCTCCGCTGTCGAAGGGACAGATACAGGAAATCTTTCCTGCCACATGCCATTACACTGTACAATAACAGCTAAAAAAAAAAATCTCTTTGTACAATACTTCTTATCACTACTGCTCGCTATTTTGATATTTTATGATATATAGTTTGTTCTTTATAGTCTTATTTCACAAATTTTCACTTTTTTCACTGTGTGTATGCTTACAGTCACGGTCTATCTATCTATCTATCTATCTATCTATCTATCTGAATCTTTAGCTGCTGCCCGCTGTTAGCAGCACAACACACATTTTAAGCTTTTCGTTCTGAATCTTGGGAGAATTCATGTCCGCGGACACGTTCTAACACAGCTGATGGAGTTTCACGCTGATCTGAGCTGCAGCTGTGAGTCAGTTAACGCGGTCTATGGGAAAAGTCAACGTTACAGCCGAGGCTGATGGGAATGTCCTGAGGTTTTAAACCAAAGTATTGGATAAATTATAATATTTACCTGATGATGGCGCTACATGAAACAGCAAATAAATAAATGCTGTGTTGAATTAAAGCCAAATGTGTAGAAATGTGTTTATGGACAGAGCTGTGACCCCCCACCCCCCCTGTCAAACACCATCAAGCATCTGAACGTACGTCTAACCGCGTGTCAACCGGTTGTAGCAGCACACAGCCACACGCTCTGCAGCTTAGCTCGGATTAAAGGTTAATTAGACTTATTATGGCTGACATTAACATAAAAAAACTAATTATACTTACACAAACACACGTGCACACACGCGCAGCAAAACACGAAGGGCTTCGTGTGTCTCCACAAATTAAATCCAGAGCCGTGAACACTCAGACCGCTCTCCAGCGCTCAGCCGTCAGTCAGCGCTCACGACTCCGAACGCGCAGATCTGATTTGCATGAACGACAACAAGCGCGGCCGCCGGCTCGGCGCCGTCGACTTCGCCCGGAAGAGTTTGTCAGTTTGTTCTCCTCCACCTGGATCATGATTCTCCATCATGAAGGACATGAATATGTAGAGCAGGGCTAGATTTGGATATTTCCAATTCTGGGCCTGTCTGCTCGGAGAGGAGGCCAGCTGCTGCAGAGTTTGTGCGTGTGTGTGTGTGGGATCCAGTTTTATGCACACAAATAAAAAGGTGGAAAATCATTTAATATGTGCGAGACAGCATTTCACAAGGAAGTACTGTTTTCCACTTGAGACGCTCCCTCCATTTATCCGACGGCTGGATATTTTACGTTAAGGTGAGAAGACGTGAACGTTATCAATCTGTTCATCTTTAAAGATGTCAGCGTTTCAGGAATTATAAAGAGCAGCCTTGTTAGAACCACTTTTTCCTTTATCTGCAGACTTTGAGGCAGAGGTTGGAGGATTTCCTCAGCCTTTACAGACGCTCGTAATCCTTCAACTCATCTGAAAAGTCTCAAAACTGGAGCTGCGCTTCTTCACCTGACGCTGAAAATACGACCCGGTGAAGAAATTCATTCGACTGAAGCTGGAACATAAAAAGACGCGTGCGGCTGTGGATGCTGTGCATATTTTTCAAAGGCGGATGAAACATTTTTAGACATAATTGTGTCTGAGCTTGGAGCCTGTGAGTGGGCGTTTCCATGGCAGTGGTTGACTGACACCTGAGTGCAGCCGTTGCTAGGAGACGAGCTGACAACTCCTGTGGTGCACGACTGCCTGGAGATCGTTAGTTAGACTGTTTACCCTTCACGATGTTTGTTTTAGCATCATGAAACGTGAGCTATCAACCATTAGCGCTTTCATCAGTCTGTCCCTTTAAGTACAATTTACACATTTAAGACGAGCAGTTAAGTAATTCACTGGGAAAGAGGAAGCTAATTAGCCTAGCCTGATAATGGTCTGGTGTGGGTGTTGACTGTCTGGCCTGACCTCTGGTTGAGTCAGTCACATTATGTGACGCTAACAACATTTTACAGCCAACACAAAGCGCGTTCAGAGCGCTTTAACCGCGAGTGTTCGTGAGGCGTCACATCATGTGACCCAGCAGGCTTCGCTCCATCCGCTGTGTTTCACGTCCAGGCTTAAACAAATGTGTCCAAGATTCAATTACGTCTTTCCTCTCGTATCGTGTAACGCTATCGAAAGGTTCTATTAGCTTGGAAGTGGCTGGAAATGGTTGGATGCTAATGCTAATCTCTTGTTTCAGAATAATTTTAAACCATTAAAAATTATAGTGACACCTGTAAGTCAACACTCTGACTTGTCACTGTGAATACTTTCAACTTTGTTCATTTTACCGTTTACCTTTCGTGAAAGCAGCATTAATGACATTTTGGCCACTAGGGGGCAGAAAGCAGCTGACTGTTACACAGCCGCTAGCACATCATGTTGTTATGGTAACCTGTTGCCTATGTACACATCCAGCAGAGACACAGCAGCATGGAGTGCTGTTTGTGTTGTCTGACTTACCTTTATCTTAAAATAAAGGCACACACAGGTGGCGTTCAGGTGCTGCGGCTGATCGGACGCCTGCTCAGGTGGAAGGTGGGCGGGCCTGAGTGATGGAGACATCAGTCAGTCCGTGTGTACACGCCCACACAGTCTACTCAGGCTGAGGAGGTGGAAACACCTGTGCAGGTAGCGATTTCATTTATCTTTAATCTTAGATTTAATCTTTTAAAATGACACGACTGTCCGTTTACAACGCTCCATTTCCTGTCTCATTATATTTCCATTCGAGGCTTTTTATCTTCTTCGTGTGCACAGCGATGCAGCTGAACGCGTTTCCTGTACAGGCTGGAGGCAGCGGATCGAGATTCCATTAACGAGAGTCAGACCAAAGATATTGTGAAAATACAAAGAACAGCACAGCTTAGCCATTAAATGAGTTACAAGACGCTTCACGCCATGACGGAGTATCACCTGCGTCTGATCAATAAGTGCTGACAGGAAGTAGAACACAGCAGTTAATCTGGTGAAGGTAAAGGAGTGCAGCTGGGTTCGGATTACAGACGGAGGACGTCAGGAACCATCGCAGGCAGCATCTGATGCTGCAGAGGATCAGCGTCTCACAGCGTCCCGACAGAGGACCAGTGTGTCTGTCGCCGCCTCCACACGCTGGTGACGATGACCAATAGGAGCACAGAACGCTCTTCACCTGTAAACGTGGTGAGGAGGAAAAACAGGCTTTTTAACACAAGACAGCCAGCATCGTCCAACCTTCCCCGTGACATCACGCAGGTCGGGACGGGTGACATGTTGTGATTGGCTCGTCATGTCTCTCTGCTCTCTGTGAGCGTATCTGTCGGCATTGTGGTCTGAATCTGGTATAAAACACAGAAGCGCTGAGCCAACAGCCGTTCAACAGTCACCTGGAACGTGGTGTTAGCAACACTTTAGCTCCAGATGGCTACTGTACAGTGGCGTGACTTTTTGAAGGGCAGGGGCGAAAAGGACTTCACTTGGGCACGCATTTTGGCGTCCAAGAGGGCACTTTAGCACGTGTTTTGGTGTCTAAGAGGGCACTTTAGTGCACGTTTTGGCTCCCAAGAGGGCACTTTAGCACGCATTTTGGCTCCCAGGGGGCACTTTAATGCGAGTTTTGGCTCCCAGGTGGCACTTTAGCACGTATTTTTCAACAATTGGGCCACGAGGGGGGGCGGTCGATGCAGATTCTTCATCGTGCAGAGCACCTGAGTGATGGGACTGTTGCTGCGCTCACAAAGCCTTAAAAACATGTTATTTATGGCTTTATGATATTTTCTGACATTCATTTGTCATAAATTAAATTTATCTTTTCAAGTTCCTTTTTGTTTTGTAAAGACACAGTCCGACATGTCAAAGCCAGTTCAGTGGCTTCTCAGAAGACCTGAGAAATGCATTGTGGGAAATGTAGGATCCAGTGTTTGGAGCTTTTGGACCCGTACAACAACCCCAGCTGACATAAACTCCCCTGAAAACAGCACAAAGTCAATATATTTACTGTTTGACCTCATCAGCTTCATTGATTTCTGTAAATATCTTCTGATTCTGAATCTGATGCAGCAGCTAAAGACTGAGAAAGATGTAGAACGCTCCAAAAACACCTGTTTGGATCATTCCACAGGTGAACAGGCTGATTGGTAACAGGTGATAGCATCATGATTGAAAGGTTCAGTGGTTCACAGCGAGGATGGAGCGAGGGTCAACACTTTGTGGACACGTGATTGGATGAAGAGATTAATACCTGGACTCAGGAACACTTCAGGAAACAGTTTGATTGGAAATGATTGATTGTGGTTTTCTTGGGAATCAGGGTTACAGGAAGTAACTGTCCGGATATTTGGACCTCTGACTGGTTTCCTCTCTCTGGAAAAGCCCCCATCTTAATGAAACAGTGAATCACTATGGAAGCTCTTTAATGATGAACTGATTACCAGCTGTAATAAAGTTAGTAACTGTCATCAACTGGCAGCCGAGGACAGCACAAGGTTAGAAAAATGGCCCGACTTTGCCTCGTCTGGTTTTTGATATACTGACTCATCTCTTTCATCTCGTCGTTCGCTCCCTCGTTCGGTGGTTTATTTATGAAGGAGCCGGCGCGTCGTGTTGCTCGTGTTCCCCCCTCACCAGTAACATGCAGTAATCGGCTCAGTATGGGCCAAAACCTGCATGTAATGGTTATGGTGCGACCGCTGCCAAACGACCTGCATTAACGGCCGTCTGCACTCTTTTATCTCGTATTAAATTGAATTTTGCAGGCGGAATGTAATCGTTCTTTCATGACATTACATTTGCATCACACTGCAGCTGTTTAACCGATGCTGTTATCGGGGGCTGCTGTATAATCCCGGACACTTTAACAATGCATGATTTATGTTTACAAGAGCCGGATAAAACTGCAGGGACATATTGAAGCCATATTTCATGTTCCGTTACAGCTTTTAAACCCCGGAGAGCTGCTGTATTTCAACACACAGGTGACAACGGGCTGAAAGGAAAAGAAATGCTCATGTTTTAATTAAACTGAGTGTCATACATATGTAGAATCTGGACACATGAGGGCCCATCCAGCCTTTCACCTGCACAGCTGATCTGCTGCAGCTGTTAATGAATGCAGAGCAGAACATATGAACCACTGAGCTGATTAGTTAAGAAAATTAATCTATTTCATATCTTTATAAATTTGAGTTTTGTAATGTTTAATACTTGTGTTTGTCAGACGTTACCGTACAGGACCAATCCTACGTTCACTGTGTTATATGTGTTTGAATGCTTGTCACCTGCCTTTTCATGTTATCTGACCAGATCATACAGATGTTTGGTCATGTGATAACAACTAACCCATCTCCATGACGACGGAGCAAACACTGAGAAAGGCCACGTGATGATCTACGGTCGTGAATGAACCTTTTTGGCTGTGAAAATTATTATTTTTTGTGAAAAGGTAAGCCAAGATGCATGTTACCACCTTCTAACCGCTGGCTGTTTCTCTCTGCTCGCTGTTATTGGCTGCAGGACTGACTCCGGCGATGCTCTGCTTTCTGCTCAACGTGGCTCAATTACTTCAAAACTCGATTTCAGCGTCTCTGCGCCGGCTACCTGTCGGCTTCACGGCCGATTTTAAGATCCTTTTATTGGTTTGTAAAGCTCTTAACGGTCTCAGTCCAACCTATTCATCAGATTTACTTTCAGCCTATGAACCCTATAGAGCCCCGAGGACTTCTGGTAGCGGTCTTTTAATTATCCCTGAAGTCAGAACAAACTGTGGTGAGAGTCCTTCATTACTTTGGTCCACGTGTCTGGAAGCTGAGCACCTGAAGGCAGCAGGAAATGCTGGTAGCTTGAAAAGCAAACTCAGGACGTTCCTTACCTTCCTTTATGATGGCGCCTCCTCAGCTGCATTTTGTTCGACTTAATTAATTTCACGCTATTCCACCAACCTACAGGGGGCAGCACATTATTAATATCTGAACACGTGTGATGAATGTCAAAGATAAAGTCGGCATCGATTCTGTATTCTCAGAGCTTCCCAGTACAAAGAGCTGCTCCGCGGGATGAAGATAAAAGTTATTCAGAAAGCATCTTCAGAGAGCTCCTCAGGTGAAACCTGTTAGGAGCAGTGAGGAAGACTTTAAGAGGCCGAAAGAGTTCCTGAAGCAGAGGAGAAAATGGCAGAAAGAGGAAGAGGAGGAGGAGGAGGAGGAGAAGTATTCTCCAAACGCTGAGTGACAGTGAGTTAATGAAACGCTGCAGATCAGATGTTTGTGGTCGACCTCATTCGAGATGTTCTCACATCTCTCAGCCGGCGCAACAACGGCAGAAATGAACGTGATCGGAACGCTACGATGTTTGGCAGCTGGAAAAGTGCTCGACTCTGTCGCAACCTTCATCGGCAGAGCAGTTACAGAGCTTTCACAGCCTCATATCGAGGCGCAGTCCATCTCATTCCCGCCGCATGTCCGCGTCCTGCAGGCTCACAGAGGCCATTCCTGCACACTGAAGGGACGCACATCTGCATCATCACGCCACAGAGGTGCGACAGCATCGTGTTGATGCAAATTTGTGATATTTGACTCATAAACAAAACAGACTCGACTTGTTACGGGTTTGAAAGGCTGGTAGAGTTGTTAGATTTAACAATGAAGGAAATCTGGTGCAGCGGTATCAAACAAATCTGTATTAAACAGTAATTGTGATCGCCCAGCGCAGCCCCAAATGAACGTCAGCATCTTTTATTTCCTGGATTTGAAAAACGGCGTTGACTCCACGGGAGCTGCAGCGTTCGACAGATTCAGTCACATTTTCCTTCTGTCACAACTCGTTTCACAGCGACGCCGTCGTGAGAGGCAGCACTCGTCGTTCAGCTCTGCTAATCGTCAGACTCCCATTGAGTCCGCATCGGATTCAGCTGCTGCCTCCCTCGTGTTGGAGCGGCGGGTACATCTGGATACTGATGACACTGTGTGTGTGTGTGTGTGTGTGTGTGTGTGTGTGTGTGTGTGATTGACATTTAACACATCACGTGGTTCAGTGTCTGGTGTGTTCAATGCTTTATGTGAATGTCAAGCTTCTTATGTTCAGCAGAAAACTCAGTTTGTCTTTGAATCTCTTTTGTTTGCTCTCCGTCTTTTTTCGGTTATTTTGGTTGCCTAAACTGTAACCATGGTGACAGATTTGTTAACGGTCACATGACAATCCGTCGTTTAGATGCTGCATGTTGATTAACTCTCAACATCTATGTGACAGTTAAGTAAGTGATAATGAACAACAAGCTGTCCAGATGGAAGAAGTCAGAGACAGCAGACATTTGGTGACAGCTGTGCAGGTTGTTTTCTCTGAACTCGTGATGGAACTGAACCATCGTTGGCAGCGTTTGTTCCACCTCTTTCTGCTGTGACACATGAAATATCAGCGGTGAGAAGGTGTTTACACACGGTGGTCCGTTAAAAACTCGCTGGACAAGATCAACCGGACGTGGCGTGGACAGAACGCAGACGGAACGCAGCCGGTAGAATTCAGGGGTCGGACGCGAAGAACACCTGAAGGTTTCACCTGACTGTCCTCTGCTGTGATTAGTGTTCAGTAAATGTATGATTAGTGACGTCAGGTTGATAATTAACACCCCTTAACGCCGACTGTCGCATCATACAGCTTTAATCCACATTGCATTCCTCTAATGTCGGTTTGTGCATATTCAACACACACCTAGGAACCTTTGCAAGAACTGGTTTCTCATCAGGCCGGTCAAAGTGAAAGAACCCCTGTTCTAATTGTTGTTAAATGGTTAATGGTTGTGAGCCAATTTTGTCTCTGTTTTAATGAAATAAATGAATTTTGAATACACAAAAAATATGTTTTTACTGCATTTAAGCATTAAAAAAAGTGGACATGTACTGTTTGTTTGAACCCTGTTCTAGTTAAATTTATATCTATTGTACGTGCTACAGAAAAAATAACAAACTCTCTTAATTTAGGATCAATTTGACAGCAAAAACACAAAGAATTGATTTTTTTTAAATATAATTCTAAATAAATTCAGGCGTCAAGGGGTTAATATAAAATCACGTCAGATCACTGACGCAGTCGGATGAATAAACTGTGAGTTTAACTTCCTGTAACATCGTAAACATTGGAACATTATTGGTGCTAATGGTTTGATATTTATTATAAAAGCAGCTCATGTTCATCCACTTTCATCAAAAACAAACAAATATTTCTATTTTATCAGCAGTCATCCTCATGGCCTGTGGCAGTGTGTGTGTGCATGTGTGTGTTTACTGTATGTATGTGTGTTCCCATAAATCTTCATTCATTATACTCACAGTCCCCCCAACACCCCAATCTACATCAGCATCGCCGCCCTTCCTCTCCTCTCCCCTCCATCTTTACCCTTTTATCTCTCTCTCCACCATTCATTCTTCACCTCTCTCTCCCTTTCCTCCGCCCTACTTTCCCATCATTCACCTTGTTGCCTCTTTCCTCTTCATATCCCTCGTTCTCTCTCTCTCTCTCATGTTCCATTCATTCTCTACCTCTCTCATCCTCTCTTCTCACTTCCATGTCCGTCTTTCTCTCTCTCTCTGCCATTCAGCCTCTACATCTCTCTCTCTCCGTTCCTCCACTGCTCTCTCTCTCTCTCTCCCTCTCCTCTGTCAGTCCCCTGCTCGCTCGCTCACTCACTCATTGATAGTGGAGGCGATGTGACCAGCATGCCGAGCAGCTACTCGTTATTCTGCCGGCGAGCAATGAGCATCAGGAGTCAGGGTGGGGTGTCAATTCACCTCCATCTCTCTCCCTCTCTCTCGCTCTCTCTCTCTCTCCTCCTCTGTCTAAGGCTGGGCCGTGTGGCGAAAGGACGGCGGCGAGGGATGATGAAAACAACAACAGAGATAACGAAAAGACAGACTGTGATAATACACAGTCAGTGCGAGTGAATGGAAGCAAAGAAAAGCAAAAAGACGATGATGTTTGTGTGATTTGTTGTTTCCTGTCATACCTTCTTCCCTGAATCATACGAATCTGACCTAATTAAGTCAATAAAAGAGGCTAATTTTCACTGAGCCCTGTCTGTCTAAGGTACTGTTGCTACAGCTGTGAAGCTACACGGACGCCTGCGCTACGAATTTTACAATAATAATGGAGGAGCGTGAAATTTGTGCGTTTGAAAGAAATGAGCGCTTGATTTCAGAAGGTAAGCTAACGCTGCTTATCTGTCAGCTACTAAAAGTGTGTCAGCTGAGGTGTCAGTGGCTAATTTCATCAGTTGTAGCTAGCTAGCTAGCTACGTAACATTAGCTGTGGGAGTTGGCCGAACACTCAAAATCCACTCAAATCTGAGTCATATGAAAACGAAAACCCCTTAAAAAGTCGTGCATTTGATTTTAAGGCTACACGTTGCTAACTTAGTGCCCTGTAATGATGAAGCTAACGGGTTAGCATCCTCACCGACAACATCACAGAGACTGGATGTATGATCGATTGCTTCTATTTTAGGACGATATGTCTTTTACAAGGAAGGATTTGATGATGAAGACCGATTGATGAGTTTGTCAAATGAAACTCGTGAGCTCGTAGTGACGATGTCGTGTAGTCGTGTACACGACATGTTTGGTGTTCAAGTGGTGAAGAGACGCTTCTTTCCAAGAAACTTCAATATATTCACTTACCATCCACCAAGCCATGAACCTCCACGGCGTCCAACATCTAAAACATCATCAGACACATCACATCTCCCAAACTCAGAGCTTTTAGAAAGTTTCCACTTCCAACATGGTGGTGGGAGAAGGGGTGTGTCATGTCAGAGCTGCGTTAGCGGCTAGTAGTAGTAGCGCCTCGGCTTTGGTTCAAGTCCTGAAAGCAGCTTCCTCTGATGAAACTTGTAGCTCACAAAGTAATGCAGATAGCCCTATGCTTTGGCCTTGGAAGGGATGCTAGGCTATTGTTCATGGTAGGATAGCTAGCCCAGCATGCTAGCATTAGCTAGCATTAAACAAATACACTGCCCGAGGCAGTCCTCATTCCTTTGTTCTGTAGCCTTGGTTTGAGAAAGATGCTCCTGTTGTTACTGTCATTATGGAAAGCATGTTAACCACTTTTATCGTTATTTGCCAGACTAATTTCAATGCAGTTTGTTTTTAATGAAGTTTTAATTAGACCCAGAAAAGTTAAATGAACATTTGTCATGCTTTTCTGCTGAGGGTGCTTTTTAGTTTTGCTTGACGAGAGAAAAAACAACAAAGCTTTTCAGGCTGCGTCCCAGAATTCCCCAACAGTCCCGGACAAATGAGTTTGATTCGAGTGACGGTAATGAGTCTGAAGGCGAAGTCGTTCGAAGGACATTTATTCCACGTGGTGTCGACGACGGCTCGGCGGGACGGGGGGAAATGGAAGCAAATGAAATAACAGACTCGCCTGAAGCGTCACAGCGGGAGGTTTTAAGTTGTTTGATAGACTTTGTGTAAACTGAGGAATTAAAATCAAAGCAGGTTTTAAGTTGAACTAAAAATCTAATGAACTGAAAAACACAGTAAGTCTCTCAGAGGATTAACTGCAGTCATTTCATCACACTGTATTGTAGTAGTACTATTAGGAACACACGCTGTACTAAAGTTAAGTGCATGTATTTGGAAGTGACGATGAAATAACAACAAGCTACACTGGACGTCAATCAAGCTGCAACTGCTCACTTTGGGTTTGAAGACAGAAAAGTTTGACTTTATTGTTTGATGGTCTGTTTTCTGCACTCGTCCTCTGGTTTGGCATCAGAGTCCAAAAACTGAGCGATTTTAGTCCACTGAGGAAAACAAAGCCGAGAGATGCTTGATTTTGTCTCATCGAAGGCAGAACATTAATGTGTTCAGAGGACTCAGCTGACATGTTCATGTGCAGGGACAGTTTCAGAGGAGATGAAATGGGTCCAGCTCACTTTAAGTCCCCTTTCAAAGCTGAATCTTTACAGTTTCAAAGTAAAAAGATCATTTTTGACTGTTTACATTGTTCACATAACTTAATTTAATTGATTTAGAGTTCTAGATGAGTCCTTTCTAACAACCTTTGAAGCTGCATGAATGTATTAGTCATATGTAATGTGGAAGGCGTCACTGGCAGAGAATTATCACAAACTCTGAGCTCTTTAGCCTCTTTTAGCGGCTAGTTTTGATTTTGTGGCAAATGATTGATGATCGATCAGTGTTGTCTTTAGCCTGCTCTGCTGCCACAAGTTGCAAAAAAAAGCTTTAATCTGAAATTAAAGTGCAAAACATTGTAAGTCCTGACCCCCCCGTGTGAGCGGACAGAAAAAAAATCAAAGTACAAAACAACAAGAAGTCAAACAGAAGTCGTTCTTATCGCGCTGACGTACGTTCAAGTGTTCATTTCTCTGAAAAGTTTGGGTTGAACTAGTTTTTCGATGCTATAAAAAGGGTGATTTAACGTGATTGACAGCTAACCCTGAGTCAGGTGGCTGTGTCGGCGGGACCTCGATAACGTGGCTTCAAACGACGTCACCAGCACAAGATGTCGGGACATTATTGCTTAATTTTTGGAGGAAACAGAAGGTTTGATTTGTGAAATAACGTCTCTGAGCTGCAGAATAAGCAGATCCTGATTTTCATCGTGATCAGCGCTGATCTCTCCTGCATCCTCCGGCCTCTTCGTCCCCTCGTCACGCCTCATCATCCTCACCACCTGACTGCTATTGATCCCTTTTTAAAACAGCCCCACTCAATTTGTTCCCATTCATTTGCTGCCCGTGGTTCCTTTTTCAAACGTGGGTGTCAGCTCCCATCAGATTCACCTCCTCTCTTTCCTCCTCTCCTCTCCTCCCTGCTGCCATCCCTCGCTCTTTGTGCTGGGAGAAGTCCTGTTTGTATAATAACTGGGGGGGGGGGGTTTGGCTGCTGTGACTGCAGGTTTGTCAGAAACGGTCATGATTGAGCTCGTTTCCACGGCGCCTGAAGTCCATCACAGGAGGAAAATCGCTGCAGGGAGTCGATCAGCGAACGCTTGATTATCGTGATTGTTTAACCTGAGAACTTTTTGCAGCGAGCGCAGGCGTTTGTTTTCATTTCCTGCCATCAGGAATCACGTAGAAGAAGGTTTCATCCCGAAATTCTGAACCGGAACAGGAAATCTAGCGTCCCGAAGCGAGAGGAAGGAGAGAAACGAAGGCAGGGCATCGTCCACGTGCGTTAACATTCATGGCACGCTCTCAGCGCTCAGCAAAAACATCCAAATGTGATTTTGTTTGTCAATATTGTGCAGCGGCCGTCGTTTATCTTAATCTGCCTCCAACGTCTGCGGCAGCGTCTCAGAGACGCATCTGTGCTCCGCTTTCACACCGCTGTGATGTTCTTTAACTCCTTTACCACCAAACATTTCCTGACAGGCACGTTCAAGGCTGCTGAACAGCTTTTAAAATCATTTCAGACTCTTTAAACAAACAGGTAAAAATCTTATTTCTCAGATAAATAGAGAAAATTCTCCTACATCCCATAAAGTGCCACAGCGTTCCAGAGAAATGGTTTTCAACGGACGGCAACGAGTCACAGCTGAAGATTCGCTCAAATCTGAATCGCTCACTAAGAATCGTCTTTGCGGATCTGAAGGTTTTTAAATCCCTGATCAAATCTGCCTCACCTCAAAGAGCCGTTCTGGAGCTTTCCATTGAATCACATGACCTTCCTCCAGAAAGTGAGAGAAGTTTGCTAACTGTGGACTGAGTAAACTGGTTATTAGTGTGTTTGTTAGCAGAGGAGGCGACAGATTCAGTGATGATCCACAGACTCCCGACAAACGACGCCGATCAGCTCAGAAGCAGATAAACCAAACCCGACGGGTGATGTTTACATACCGCGAATTTACAACAGCAGTGGCGTGCACAGACTTTTTGAAGGGCGGGGGCGAAAAGGGAAAAAGGGCGCATATAGTGTGTCCTTACCACTGAAGAGGGCACTTGAGCACGCGTTTTGGCTCCCAAGAGGACACTTTAATGCGCATTTTGGCTCCCAGGGGGCACTTTAGCACGCGTTTTGGCGTCCAAGAAGGCACTTTAGTGCGCGTTTTTCAACAAGTGGGCCACGGGGGGGGTCCCCCCATGCACGCCACTGAACAACAGTGAATATGCTTCGAGGGAAATGCTGACCTAATTATGTTTACCATTAACATAATGACGAGATGCTGCTAATTAACCTTCCTGTTGCATAAATGTCTAAACTGAACGCGCGTTCACCGAAACCTGTTTCAGCTTTTTATTAGCATTTAACCAAAATGTCGATCTTTCCAGAACATCCAGCTCGACCGCCAGCCGGTACGTAAAGTTTCATTCACTCAAAGACACGATGACTGTAAACAGAATTACCTTCATCACCACGGCGCAGCTGTCAATGCAGATTAGTCGCTAATAAACAGGAGGAGTGTGATTGGCTGTCTGTCTGTCAGTCTTTGAGTCTGTCGGTCTTGAAGTCGGTGGCGAGTCTTCCGGTTTACTTGAGGTCCGGCTCAGTTTTCTGTTATCGTCCTCTGTCAGGAAATCTTCAATCATCAATCAGAACAGAAGTCAGTTTGATAATTAAAGTCTGAAGTGTATTTCTTTGCAGTACTTTTATTTTCTCTTTATGTCTATTTGTATTTTTTAAAGAATAGTCATATATGCGAACCAGAAGAATTGAAAATAAAAGTAAATAGACATAAAGAGTTGAATGAAATGTTTTATTCAATAAATGCAAATAATATGAATTCACTCATCAGAATAAAACATTTAACAAAAATAAACAGTTAATCTAAAAAATAAGAGTGTGTGTGTGTGTGTGTGTGTGTGTGAGGAGGTGGGGCACCCTGGGGTACACACTGTATACCCCAGGGAGCACTCTGCCATTTTCTTTCCTCTCTCTCTCTAAACAGAGATAGATGAGGATGGAGAGAGAGAGACAGAGAGAGAGAGACAGAGAGAGAGAGAGAATGATGATAGAGGAAGGGTTAGTGTGGTCGAGCGAGGTGAGGTTAATGGAGAGTGAGAGAGGCTGTGGAGGAGGTTCATAAGCTCACTGTCCATGTGTGATCAGCTATTCCCTTTTTCCTCAACACACACACACACACACACACACACACGCTACATACACACAAAAGATCAGATCTAACATGACATTAAGACCATCTCTCAACACTGTTGTGGTTCTTTTGCTAACATGTCAGCTAAAACATCTTCAGAAGGATATAAAAGAGTCATGATCACCATGTGACCTGTAGCTGCTACTGCAGCACCTGCTGTAATCATTTGAACCCTTTAATCAACAATTAGCTTATTAGCACTAAAACAACAGCAGCTCCTGTGAAGCTTTACCTGCTTTCCTCTTATCCGCTTCAAGCATGCCGTCATCTCTTTGTTTTGTGATCGGCTTTAAATTGGTGAGAAGCTGCAATATGCAAGTTTGTGAAGAACACAAAAATGATTCAAAACGTCAAATAAGCTTGCTGGGCCAGTAGGTGGCGACAAACTGACATCAACAATGCGTCAAACACCAGAGAGGAACAATGAGAACATGCGCAGTTCTTTTACTTTGCGGTAGCTCGCTGGTTCGCACATTATCTGCACATGAAGCTCATTAAATACTGCTGAGATGGTTTAGATTGGTCATTTTTATTCACAAATCAGCAACTTTGAACAAGGTTTTCTGATTTAACAAAGGAACTGGAAGTTCTGGTTTCACTTCAGCTCTCGATGTCTCAGCCGTGGAGCTTCCTGCCCCCAAAACAGACGAAAAATGCGGCTTTAAGAAAATAAGATTTTTATTCTCAGAATGAGAGAAAATGAATTAAGGTAGAGATTTTTATGCAGTGACTCTCTCTCTCTCACACACACACACACACACGCACAAACACACACACACACACACACACACACACAAACACACACACACTGACTCCCAGGTGAGTGATTTCTTCCTGAAGCTCTTCCACTGTCAGTGCTGGACTGTTTACCTTCACAGAAATCTCTGTGAACTTTGCTTTATTGTGTGTGTGTGTGTGTGTGTGTGTGTGTGTGTGTGTGATTGGATGGTTCGTGTCATTTGGAACAACTTGAGTCAGTTTCTCTGTTCTTTGATCGGTGAGTTTATTCAGTTTATTTGTACAGACATTTCCTTTTTGTTGTATGAAGCACAAATTCACTCGTCAGTGTCTGTGGGAGGAAACGTGCTGAACAAAAACGTACAAACAGAGAAAAAGAGCGAGTTTCACCTGTTTTATCTGCACAAACAACGTAAAAAAAAACTAAATGTCTGTGGAGAGTAACATCAAAGTTGTTACACACTTTATATATTTTCACTTGTAATCTTATACGTCGTTTTATTTTTGTTGAATAAAGGTAAAAACTCATCCAGAATCTGAATCTGAATCTGAAGAACTGCAATCATCAGTTTCCGCCTGCCATCATTCATCAGAAATGTATTAAATAACAAGTAGAAGATGAAGGACATGAAGTGTAAATCATCAGAAAGTGAAATGTTGTTTTGATGCAGTACCAGGTTTTGTCACTAGGTGGCGCCTCTTTTTATTTAGAGGAGATACAGGTGTGTGCTGACCACCTGTCAGGGCTGCAAACACGTTATAAACAAGCGCTTTCTTCCACTTCTCTCTGCAGATGAAAATGATTCACTGAGGAAAAGTCCTGCGATGAAGCTAGCTCGTTTAACGTTTATTCATCACACAGACGCTTTGAGAAGAAGAGCTACAAAGCTCAGTTTCAGATCCAGCTGATTCAAGTGCCACAGGGTTTCATGAAGGAAGTGCAAGAAAAAGAGGAGAAAAATCTTTTTGTAAGGCGAGAAACCGAGGAGGAGAGGCAGAGGATGAAGTGTTGTGTTACGCGTTGATTAACTTGACCTTGAAATTAGCTTGAAATTTGCATCCTTATCCTCCGCTTGTGTTTTCATTTCAACAGATTTGCACCTGTGATCAAACGTCTCTGAGCTCAGCTGCTCATGTGAACTGATGCTGTTACCCCAGAAACGACCAGTCCCACCAAATCCAGCTTTGGAGTTCGAGGTGTGGATTGTTTGGACGCTGCATGAAACATGAATAACAGGATGTGATCACCGGCTGATCCTTCGTGACATTAACTGAACTGAAAACAGCACAAAGACTAAATATTTAACTTCACTGATTTGTGTAAATATCTGATGATTCTGGATCTGATGCAGCAACACGTTTCAAACAGGAGCAACTAAAGACTGGGAAAGATGTGGAACGCTCCAAAAACACCTGTTTGGATCATTCCACAGGTAAACAGGTTGATTGGTAACAGGTGATAGCATCATGATTGAAAGGCTCAGTGGTTCACAGAGAGGATGGAGCGAGGGTCAACACTTTGTCAACACGTGATTGGATGAAGAGATTAATACCTGGACTCAGGAACACTTCAGGAAACTGCTGTCAGGAAACAGTTTTGGTTTTCTTTATGTTCGTTGGGTTCAGGTTTGTACATCAGTCGGCTGTAGCTGAACACACCATCAGTTCATCAAACATCAGGCTGCAGCAGCAGTACTATCTGATGCCATGGCTGTTAGCGGCCACACCTGAAGCATCTTCTCTGTGGAAAGGCTCCCGGCAGCGACCTTTGACCTTTCCATTTGATCTTCGAGCGCTTAAAAAACGTTTCAGGCAGATTATGTGAACTTTGAATATTCTGAATCACCAGAACAAACGACGGCAAAAAGCTAACTGCAACTCCGAAGGTGCGTTTTGGCAAGAAGCAGCCAATCACAGAGCTCCTGTGATGTTCGCTGCTAGCCGATGGAAGCGACGCTGATCTCACAGCCTGCAGACTGAAGGACTTTTACATGACTCTGGACTCATGGTGCCGTATTTCAACAGCAACGACGGGGCGTTTTAAATTAGCTTCTTCTTCGTAGCACAGCCGAGGCTCATGGGTGTTGAAGTATTTTCAGCCTCGTGGATATTAACTCATTTCTCATAAAGTTTAAATAATTCAAACTGGTGGCCATAAGATAAACCTGTATGAGCTGCGATACTCTTGTTTCTATAGTAACACTGAACAGTCTATACGTTTATCCACGACCTGTGTGACATGTGTGCTGCAGGTGTTAATGGATGGCTGTCAGATGATTGGCGTGTGAGTGTGGAGTAATAAACAGGTGGATGGAGTGACAGACACTGAACTGAAGGAGGGGGCTGAGGAGGGATGGAGAGAGGAGAGAGAGAGGGGCGAGAGAGGTAGGAGGAGAGCTGGAGCAGTGGAGAGAGAGAGAGAGAGCTGAATGCGGTCCAGCCTCTCTGCGCTGTGAAGCAGCAGCCAGTCCGACACTGAAGGACGGCGAGAGAGGAGAGACTCACCGCAGCCCAGAGGAGGACCCCAAACAGCCAGAGAAGAGACGAAGAGGAGCTTTTCTTCCTCCTCTCCCTCTCTCTGGTACTGACTGGTCGGATAAAGAGCGCAGACAGCAGCAGGAGGTGAAGCAGCAGCAGCAGCAGCAGCAGGAGGAGGTGGTGGAGGTGCCGGAGCTCCGCGTGCTCATTCCTCCTCTCGCACCGTCGGCCCGCGGAGCCTCACGGCCGACGGTGTCATTGCGACAGCGCGCGGCGAGTGAGCGTGCACGAGCAGAGCGGATGTGCGCGCGCGCCGCTGTGTGTCAGTGTGTGTGTGTCACACTCGTCTCTCAGGTGGATTTGGAGTAAAGCTGGGATTTTTGATCACGAGGAGTTGCTTGCTGGTGTTTTGTCTGTTGCACCTCCTTTTTTTTTTTCCTGCTCTCTCGCCTCCTCCTCCTCCTCCGGTGCAGACGTCTGTGCCGGCGCGCGGTGGAGAGACGACCCCCCCGTCTCTCTCTCTCTCTTTTCTTTTCCCACCTCCTCTCTTCTCTCCAGCCTTCAGCCGGCTTTGCCGTAACTGTGCCGGCACTACGACTGGTGTTCACCGGCTCGCCCACGGAGAGGAGAAGCAGATGGGTGAGTGTGTGCGTGTGTGTTGGGGGGAATATGGGGGTTGCTCTTTTCCTGCTCTCTGCTGCTTTTTATCTTTTTTCTTCTGTCGTCTCTTCTCCTTCTCCTCCTCTCTGTGGCCGTGTTCACTCTCCTCCATCGATCACTCTCCCGCTTCAGCTTCAGACGTTTCATGTCTCCTTTTCCATCACTCACCTTCCTCACTTCTATTCTCCCCCCCCTCCACATTTCCTGTCTTCTTGTTCCTCCTTCACCCTTCTTTTCTGCAGCCATCAGTCATTTGCACCATCAGCCAAGCAACCAGGCAAAGCGCGCATGCACACACACACACAGACACACGCACACACACACACACACGCACACACACACGCACACGCACACACACACATCTGTGCGTCGTAACTGGGATTCATCAGGACTCCAGCGCCTGAAGCTGAGAGTCGTCGGGTTTGACATGAAATCGACAGTCGGGGGTTGAACCCCGATAATCCCTCCATCCCTCTCTTCATCCATCACTCCGCCGCCTCATCACATCACTGCCCTTCCAACACACACACACACACACACACGCACGCACACTGCCTCCACATCCACTGACACCCCCTCTGTACCATCATCATCATCATCTTCAACTCTTTTAACCCCAATAAAATCACTGAAAAATGGCCACAAATGGAATCAGACATCCACACATGCACACACACACACACACACACATGCACACACACTCTCTCTCTCTCTCACACACACACACACACACACACGCACACACACACATCTGTGCGTCGTAACTGGGATTCATCAGGACTCCAGCGCCTGAAGCTGAGAGTCGTCGGGTTTGACATGAAATCGACAGTCGGGGGTTGAACCCCGATAATCCCTCCATCCCTCTCTTCATCCATCACTCCGCCGCCTCATCACATCACTGCCCTTCCAACACACACACACACACACACGCACGCACACTGCCTCCACATCCACTGACACCCCCTCTGTACCATCATCATCATCATCTTCAACTCTTTTAACCCCAATAAAATCACTGAAAAATGGCCACAAATGGAATCAGACATCCACACATGCACACACACACACACACACACATGCACACACACTCTCTCTCTCTCTCACACACACACACACACACACACACACACACACACACACAGGTTCCATGGATGTGTGTAAATTGTGTATATACATTAACACACACAATCACACAACAGCCTGTTTGCATCAACCTGCTAAACGCCAGTCATGCTACAGTTAGCTTGTTGTTAACAGCGTACACGGTGAACCTGATCGCTGCTATTACACACACACACACACACACACACACACAGACAGAGAGAGAGAGAGAGAAACCAGGCAGGAAGTTGATTCATTCACATGATAAATTATTCATCAGATGAAAAGTGCTCACATCCTAAAACGTCCCATGTGGTCCAATTTGCAGCTGAAATGTTTATTAATTGTTTGGTTGAGTTGGAAGCGGCAGCCTGATTGTTAACGAAGCTTTTCATCAGCTCGTGTTTGCCTTTCGCAGCGTCTGCTTGCTTTACTGCTGAGTCCAGATGAGGGAGGTGTGCGTTGCAGCTTTTCTGGGGACGCTGAGGATGAAGACTATCAAAGATTAAGAGCGAGGCCTAATCTGCAGCCTTTAACGCTGGAGCTTTTCACTGTGGATGTGCTCACTTTGAACGTGTGGATGAGGTGGATTTTAGTGGCTGATACGCTGAAGCCTTTAATTTTACATGCGGTTTAATAAATAGTCGCTTCTGTAGAAATAAAAAATCATAATGATTTTTCGGCTCACACATCAAAATGAAATCAAAAAGTCTTACAAAGGTCTTAAATTTAGTTCAACAAGTCTATGAACAAGCTTTCCTCTTGGCTTTCGGCTGCATTTCATGGTCTTCATCGGCGATGAGTTTGTTCCGTCGTCGTCACCTGAGCGTGATCGGCTGAAACTTGGACCTGAGCGTCTCGTTGTAGGTCAGGTGTAAATATCTGCGTGCACTCAGTAGCTCGCTGCTGTCGTAGGCCGAGCTTCTTCTGATCCGTGTCTCCAGGCGTCAGTAAATGTTCTCAGAACTTTAGGCAACTTAAAACCGGAGTCAGACCACTTCTGTGTGTTCACATGCTCGGCCAATAAAGCTAATTTGATTCTGAAAAGTCTCAGTTCACACTGAGTTCCTGCAGTTTTCACACCTCCTCTTATAAATGATTTGACTTTAATTAAAGTCAGCGTTCAGACTTTGGTTTATGGATCGGGGGGCGAACCCCTCCGGTTGGATTGTAGCACCATGCTAGCCACAAACAGAAGTACAGCATGTAGCCTAAGTTCCCCGTGTGTGTGTTTGAAAGACGCTGCGATGTGGACAGACAGTGAGGAAGAGGATCGGTCAGCAGGAGCAATCTTTAATGGACGTTTTCTTTTTCTTTTCAGTCACCAGCTGCCATCTTTCCCCCCCACAGCCAAACTCCAAGTATTGGAGACGCATTGGCGGATATTCAGGGCAGGTTTTTCAGAAGTGATTCAGCGCAAACCTTAATAATACATAAGTGGTTTCAGCCGAGCGGATGGAACAGACTTGTTGCTGCATCCCCTGAATCTCAGCTGAAGTTGGCCGACGATGAGAGCCCCCAAATACTTCAGCTTCTCATGTTCTGAAGTCATGCGCGATACCTTGAGTTGATACCGCACGTGCTGCATAAGAGCCCGAACCAGCCTCCCCTCGAGGATGTTTTTCGCCGTGATTATGTGTACTTAAGGGCTGCTGACGGCGCTTCTCTAAACAGCCTCTCAGGCAGCGCGTAGCCACTAAACCACATATGGAACAGAATAATTCAGCTGTGAGACAGCAGACGTTTACAGGCACTTACTTAAAACCAGCGGGACCAAAACCACCGAGCTGAACGGCTTCTCAAGGACGAGTTCATGGACGTGCTTCACGCCGCCGTTCAGACGAGACTTCAGCCACCACTGTTCCGACCTTTGACGGGCTTTACGGCGTAGATGTGACAGCTTTTCAGCGAATGAGGCGGATGGAGTTATTGAGAGAATCAGTGTGATCAGATGTGAGAGTGGTGGGTGGAAAGATAATCACACTGGAGCTGGTGTGAGGCTCTGCAGCTGTAATGTATGCATGCTATATTCCAGAGAGCGTTAGCCTGCTGTTGTCACTGCGGGTGACAGCGGCGGCTGATGGAGTCGACATTTGTTATGTTCGAGCGTCAGCAGCAACGAGAGGCTGCAGGTGTGTGTGTGTGTGTGTGTGTGTGTGAGTTTTCAGTTCCTGCCTTAACAGCAAAGTGTGCATGTTTGCTAGTGACCATATGTGTGTCCTGCCTATACAGGCTGTTTGGTTGCATAAGTGTGTGTATGGTTGTGTGCATGTGTGCGCCCGCCTACACATCTGTGGGTACATGTGTGTAATATTTAATGTGTGTTTCTGTGTGTGTGAGTGTGTGTATAGATACTACACTGCAGGCAATGCAAAAAGGAAAATATTGAGTTTCACATTGTTCCTAATGTTTGCTGCAACCTACAAACACACACACACACACGCACACATCTGCGGCACCTTCTCACACCCAAACGCACCGTGACTCAACCGGCTCTGTGGCAGAAACAGCAGCTGTGTGTTATTTTCTCGCCTCGGCGGCAGAGAAGTAGCGACGAGCTCAGCGTAGAGACGATCAATCGCTCGCCGCTCACGTTCGCGTAGATCAAGCTTAATGATTAGAATGATCAGTTCATCTCCTCCTGAAGATGTAATGTTTGAAACTGTCTACTTCCTGCTGTCATCTGGAACAAAATGGAAATACTGAAGTGTGTTCATGTTTGATTTGATGCTTTCAGTTAATTTCACGTGTCGCACGCTTGAAGTGCAGCACACTGACAGCATGTGACGCACATCAGAACGCTGTTGTTTTCCATGTAATCTGTGCAGAGCATTGATGGAGGATGTGTGTGTTCAATCATTGAAGAGAATGCAGACTTCTGTGATTTGTAAATATGGAGGAAGTCAGAAGTTCATAGTCCTCGCAGCAGACAGGCAGCGAGAAAGACGACGGCAGAATAAAGAATAGAAACAGATGAAGGCTGCGGGTCTGCTCCACTCATCGACCACAAAGAGACACAAAGCAATCAAAAATGATACAAAACAACCTTAAAAAGGCACCAAATGACCAAAAAATGGAATAAAAATGATTACAGAGACACAAAACACTGAAAAACAAACACAAGGAGAACAAAACAACCACAAAGAGACAAAAAAGGACAAAAAGAAACACAAAACGAGCATAAAATGACAACCACAAAGAGACGTAAGACAACCATTGAAAGACACAAAATAACAATCAAAGAACACAAAATGACTACAGAGACACAAAACGCTGCAAAAGATTCAACATTTAAGATATAAAGATTGCCTTTATTGTCATTGAGCATGTCAGCGAAATTTGCATTGCAACCCCCGTGTAGATGATAAGACAATAAAATAAAATAAAGATAAGAGAATAAAATAAACTAACATGCAGTAAAAATATGTGTTAATGCAATAAAAAAATATACTAGAAATAAAAATATACTAAAACAACCATAAAGAGACACAAAATAACACACAGACACTTAACGAGAGACAACAACCGCAAAGGGACAGAAAACGACCAAAAAAGACACAAAATAACCAGAAAATCACTGAAAATGACCACAAAGAGACACAATGTGATCATGAAATGACACAAAACGACACGAAAAGACACAAAACAACCAGAATGAGAAAAAAAAAAAAAAAAAAAAATCCTACAAAGACACGAAAACCACCTCACACAGTGTGGGAACGTCGTGGACTCGAAAAGTCTTTTTCATTTTTCAGCAGTTTGATGACGCAGCGTCATTAATCCATCAAAGGAAAACATGTAAAATGTGGAAGACACACACACACATGTGCACGCACACACACACACACACACGCACACACACACACAGTGTGAAGATGTCCTGATGACCTGAGCCAGGCAGACACAAAGGCAGAGGAGGCAGAGACACTGAGAGGGAGGGCCAGACACTTGGACGACGATAACGAGTGCGTCCTCCCGTGGAAGAGAGCGAACGGATGAGGAGGGTGATAAACAGATCTGAGAGGAAACCGCAGAACGCGCTGTTGACTGCTGCAGCTGTAAATTCTCCCCAGATGGTGTCAGCTGGTATCAGCAGCTCAGATCTCCAGCTGCAGCGTTTCCTGCGTCCCTTTCGTCTCGCCGCGTCTTCAGTTTATTCACCTGCGAGGTGCAGACGGCCATACATCACCCCTCACCCCTCAGCCCGTCCTCTGCTCGGCCCGCACAGGGACGAGCATTCATCACGTCTTACGCGTCAGATGACATCCGTTAGAAACTCGATCGAACCGCTGTCGACGGCGAGAATGAGCCGTCGCGGTTTATGTCAGGCGAAGAGAGAGAGAGATGTCAGGACTCCTTCTCTTTCTGTCGTAATTAAAGCGTCGGTGGGCAGCCTTTTACGAAGTGACTGTGAGAGATGATTGGCGGCGCAGGGGGAGATAAAATGCTGGTTTTTAATTGGAGGCTGTCTCCTTTCACTGAAACTGGATGGATGGAATGAAATTACAAAAGAGTAATAGATGTACAAAGAGTCCGGGAGTCGAAACGTCTCTTCTTGAATGACAGGGAGCCATTTTTAAACACAGCCGGCACATCCCTGCTGCCCCTCCCCCCCCGCCCAGTCGATTAGTTGGCACCAATTAAGCATCAATGTTAACGACTCAACAGGTTTTGATGAAATCTTTGCTCTGAGAGCAGCAGCCGCATCAACACGTGTTCAGCAGTGAACCAATCACGTTCATTACTCAGACGGATCAGTTCACAAAGCTGTGAGTCGCTAAATAAGATATAAATATTTTGTTGCTTCGGTTTGTCGAGTTTCAAACCTTTGACGGTGAAATTAAAAATAAAGTATGGAATGGAAGTATTTCTCACAACAGTAAGTTCCCATTACCGACCAAAAAACACAAAGAAAACACAAAAAATTGAATAAAAATGACTACAGAGACACAAAACACTGAAAAACAAATACAAGGAGAACAAAACAACCACAAAGAGACAAAAAAGGACAAAAAGAAACACAAAACGAGCACAGAATGACCACAAAGAGACGTAAGACAACCACTGAAAGACACAAAATAACAAATCTTGAATCTTTTGCAGCGTTTTGTGTCTCTTTTTGTGTCATTTTGTGTTATTTGATTAAGATATAAAGATGAAACATCACAGCACGGCACATTAAACCACAACATGTCCTTCTTAAACTTTAGTTTTATTCATCGGTGACCTACAGAGCTGCTGGTCGATGCTTTTGTTGCCTCTGGTTACAGCCAGGCTAGCTGTTTCCACCTGTTTCCAGTCTTTATGCTAAGCTAACCGGCTGCTGGCTCGTTTCGTTCAGCTGCGTCCTTCCGGTCCTCACGTTTCTGTCTCTGGCGACTCTCAGGCCTCCAGGGCTCTGAAGCAGAAGTCACCTGACAGCAGACCTGTTCAAGCGGCCCTCATGTGGGCAGGAAACTTTCTGCTGCTCTGAAAAGCTCGCGTCAGATTTCCTGGAAGACCTCGTTTGTTCTGCAGGATCAGTTTGGCTCCATTTGCTAAAGATATAGCAATAAATAAATTACAACTTATCGACAGAGAGTATCTTTGTTTTTCTGGACACCTGCAGGTCTCAGGAAAACAACCTCAAGACAAAACTGAGGGAGTAACATAATTAATGTTGTTTGAAACCAGAAATACTTCACTGCTGTGAGTTTAAAGCTAAACCGTGTTTGTGAGCTTTGCAAAAAGAGAAGAAATGAGAGTAAAACTGAATGTCGCTGTGGCTCGCTCGCTGTGACAAACGGCGCTCACGGGGGACGTCATTTGGTCAGGACATTAAATTTCAGCGCGCAGGTTTTCAGCCACAGATGGTCCACGTCTCAGATGATCAGAGCCAAACAGAGCAGGACAAACAGACACAACAGAAAGCTTTAAATAGGACACAACATGAGGCAAATGTGAATCCGCACGAAACTTTTCCTGCTCAACAGAAGCATTTGGAGCCGATAAGAAGGCTTCGCTCGCAGGGACGTTTTTCCTCTGATGCCACTCTGAATGTGTTCTCCTTCCCAGTTAGCATTTGAACAGCGTGTTTCTCTTTGTTCATCCACTGCTACCTGCTGCTCTGCGCAGCTGAAATAACCTGAACATCCCATTTTCAGATCAATAACGTCCAGCCTGTCTGCTCTCAGCACAATAGAGCAAATTAATAAATACACTCGGGGAAATTGATTAATTTTATATTAAGAAATAGCTTCCCTGAACCCGCCTGTCTTTTTCCTCATTCATAGAGGAGCTTCATGTTGCTGAGCGGATAAATATTTCAGCTCTGTGTGAAGCAAACCCGTCTCGAGACGTAACAAAGAAGGATGAATGTGCAGAATAGTAGAAAACCAGCGTACAGTGAAATAAAATATGACCTCAAGAAAGAAAAGAGGAGCTGCAGCAGCGGCTGTGACTCGGCTGGTGGAGGCAAAGTTTGAGCCTGATCGCCACAATTCACTTCGAGCTGAAATCTGAGCACAAGGACACGATACACATATTTTTAGATTCAGTTTCTAACAAGGACGTCATTAAATCAGCTCCATCGGGCATAAACTGCCTCCTTGTGACTGCAGAACTTTCCACCAAAGTGATCCAGCGGTACCTACTGTCTGTACGCCGCTAACGGCTAACGGCTAATTCAGCAGACTGTTGATGCCGCCCAGTTGTGGCTCACGCTGTGATGGACAGCAGCAACCGAGAGATGTGGTCTGATTGTTCAAGAACGGCTTTGTAGGCCACAGATTTGTTGCTGCAGATGTCCGTTATTCCCCCTCGTGAGAGTCTCTGGGCTGGTGCATTCAGGAGCTCAGTGGGTTTCGGTCTGTTGGCCCTGAAGGTGTGTGTGCTGATGTCGTCCAGGGTGAAACATCATCAACAAACCAGTAGCGCTGACAGGTGAAAGCTGGCAAAGACGATGTCTCTGCACAGTTTGAAAAAGGAAAATGGAAGATGGCGACGTGCACAAAGTTCAATTTTCACTTCATTTAATGCACACAGTGTATGTCGAACCACTCCTCCGTGCTGTACTTTTAATATATCAACACTTAGACCGGAGTGCTTTTAAAAAATCCCGGCAGCCTGTGAGCACGCTGCACAGCTGTGACATTTTAAGAAAATGCTGGAAAGTGTGCAAACCACCTTTCATCACTGTTGCCCTAATGATGCGTCAAACCTCCTCGGATGAGTGTTTTAACAAAACTAACATTTAGATTAAAGTGGCTCTGCACTCAGAGTCAGTCACCCTGCAAACCTGCGACTTTCGGAGAATAAAGTGGACTCTGAACAGCTCTTTGAGCCCCTCTGGCTCGAGTGGCTCTGAAGAGTCTGACCACACAGTCCGAACTGCATTAGCTAATCACCCCGTGCGTTCGGCTACGACGCAGGTCAGCAGCAGAGACTTTAAAAGACCTGCAACTTCCTGCGGGGCTGCAGGGGGACACCCGCAGCTGAGGGACCAAAGTGACACGAGGTTTGATAGTTCATAGTGGTCCTTTTGTTAAGTTCGTGCAGCAGACAGTCTGCAGCGTGTTCAGCAGGAGCAGACGAAGCTGTTAAAAGCTGTTAATAAATGTAATTGTAATTTGCAACCAGTGCGCAGAACAAATCAAGGCAAACCCCCCCTTCAAATAAGCCTGGAATAGAGCTTTTTTTATACCGCACATAAACCTTGGCCCTCTTTTATTGTGCTGCTGAAGAGTTATTGTCCCAGCGCTGGCCAAACAGTGCACAGATTAAGCTCCATTTTAATCCCAAATTGGCCGCTGTAGTCTGATGATGAGTTTGAGAGGGGTCACAGTGTCTGATTAAATGGATCATCGGATGTTTTTTTGGCAGGTGGGGCGTTTTGGTCAGCTTTCAGTCTGAGCACGTCCTGTGTTCAAAAAGATCAGTTCCTCGCTGCCGTAAGCTTCTTTCAGCGTGGCGTCGCGTTGCTGTCGTCTCAACTCAGATTATTCTGCGACAGAAATAAAACTGCGTCTCCAGCAGCGGCTCCATGTTCCATCTCGTTTTATCGCTACTTTGCATCCAGAGTCGAGTTGCACAAAGTAAGGCTGATTTTTTTCTCTCTTATCAACAATTTTAAGGATGCAACCTTGTTTTGAAAAGTGCAAATTGACTGAACTGATCAGGAGCTCTGGGTTTGCTTTGAGCACCAACGTGGCGAACGTATGATTAAAACACACTGAGCGTCAGCCAGCAGAGACTGAACACCAGTTAACTCATGAACAAAGCTGAGAGGTCCTGCTGAAACAGAGGTTGGAGTGTTTCTGGTCGCTGTGATGTGATGGTGATGCGTTCAGGGTACAGTCAGAATCTTACATTGCAAACATGGAGTGATCTGTTGCCGTGACATGCGCTGTTCGTGTTATTAAAACAGTCTGCTGGAATGTGCAGAGCGCTAAAAGTTGCCGGCTGCTCTCTTCATGTGGAGCAAAACGAGAGCTCCACTTGACCATCGAGCTCCCCCGCCCCCATCAAGGCGGCGCCGCAGCGCCCGCTGGGTTCTGACGGCGTTATGTAACCGGGACAGTGTTGTGAAAAGTGTTACAGTACCCCAAATGTTGTTGACAGACGACCTTGGGCTGAAAACACTGCGGAGAGCTGCTTGTTACGTTTGGCAGCCTGAACGTTACATCACAAAAACATAATGCAGCAGCAGCAGCAGCAGCAGCAGCTCGACGCCTCGTCAGAGAACTGCAAACACACGAGGAACAGATAAAGACTCTTCACTTCAGGTTCCAACTGAACTTCAGCTGCTGGTGTTTCCATTTCCATTACTGCCGCTTGGTATCCACCAATCAGTGGAGGACATACGAGCTTGTGCTGTGATCTGTCGCGGTGTCACAGATAGTCATTGATAGTGAACGTGTTTTGTTTTTGCTTCGACTGATCAGATTTCTGTATATTCGTGGCCACCACAGGTAAAAATATAAAAATATCTAAATTTAATCTTGACATTTCCGTGAACTTTACAGAGCTCATTCATGATGCTGAAGAGGTGAATCCAACTGCTGATGGTGACTTTGATAAGTTGACCTAATGGTGACGCTGGACACAGAGTTCACTTCGACAGTATCTCAGGAATTGTTTTTGCTCATCTTATTCCTGCTTCCCAGAGGATGAACCCTCTGATTTTCAGCTGGTAGTGTTCACCAGTCGGTCTGTTGGTCCTCCACTTTGGTCCAGAATTAAACATCTCAACATCTATCAAACTGTCTGACACAAAATTATGTGTAAATATTCATATTTCCTGGATGAAGTATCCCAATAACTTGAGATTACAGTTTCGATTGGTCCACTGCTTTGGTTTATGACCAAATACCTGCAAAACTAAACTGGCGACCTTCCCACCAGCCTCTCATGTAGTTTGTGTTTCATGCTAATTAGCAAATATAAGCGAGCTAACACATTAAACTAAGATGGTGAACACCGTGCACATTATATCTGCTAAGGATCAGCATGTTAGCCTTGTCAGTGTGAAAATGCTAGCATGCTAGCATTAGTATTTAGGTCAACTTGGCTGAATTTGGTTGAAAAGTGAAAGTTGTTTTAGACGTGTGGCTACATTTTGATTGTTGAACCTCGCTCCATCCTCGCTGTGAACCACTGAGCCTTTCAATCATGATGCTATCACCTGTTACCAGTCAGCCTGTTTACCTGTGGAATGATCCAAACAGGTGATTTTGGTTTGCTCCTGTCCCAATGTGTTTGAAACGTGTTGCTGCATCAGATATTGACAAAAACTACTTTTCAAGACAATGTGACAGAAAATTAGAAACCAACATGGCAGTTGTGCTTTGCACCGGCTGTAAGTCCTTATTTTAATGGTCCACTGTGACTTCCTGTCCACATCTGCAGAGCTTCTCACTCCCACCATCCTCAGTTCCAGTCAACAAATATTAGAAAAGGTTCAGAAATATTCTTGCATTCTGAAATCAAAGTGCATCTGCAGGCTGCGTCCTGAAAAGTGTCCTGAAGTTTGACATTTCCAGTTATTTGCTGTAGCTGTCATGCAGCACAGCACACGCTACAGGTGATATTATGCAATAAGTTACTCTGCAGCAGTAAACCAGCATATTTCCTCCTCTGCACTGAGCTGCCGGCATGAATCAGATCACTGTAACTGAGATTAAAAACACAGTTTGAAGTAGCAGACAGAATCACTCGGTTCCTTTTTGTTAAACAGCTCAGCTTGACATCCTCCCTGTTTGGATATTAATGATGATTCTAGTGCAGGTTACATTTCAGAGGAGAGTTTCATATTAAACCGCTGTAATCACGGTCATTTCAGATAGTGTGACGGCTGCATTTTCAAAGCACATTTGCTGAAATTGTCCTGTAATTACTATTCGTTCTTCAGTTTGTCGAGTGTGAGTCTCTGGATGCACAAAACCCCCGCTCTCACGCATTCACGTGTAATCACATCTCTTTTACGTGACACATTTGGTTTTCATTTGTGATTTCTTTTGAGTGTGCTGAGAGCATCAGTGGAAGAAAACTGCCATCAAGCTAAATATAAAACTAAATTACATTTGTGTCACCGTTAGCAACCCTAACCCCGGCCTCGTGTTAGAGCTCCGAGGTCTCTGACATGCTCTGGTCGACACGCGCTTCTGTCTGAGGCATCAGTTTTCACTCTGCTGAGTCACCAAATCCATCAGTCTGTGTTTTAGCATCATGAAGCCTCTGAACGTCCCATCAACATGCTTCTTAAATGTGTGGATCGATGACTCTGCTCTGCTCATTCATGTGGAACAACAGCGAAAAACTAATTTCACATAAGACTGAGAATATGTAAAGTACCACTGACATGCAAATCCAATCATTTCTGAGTATGATTATGATTATTATTATTAGTGTTGCATCAAACGAGCAGAATCACCTAAACGCAGACGCCGTCTCATCCTGTGACCCACACCACCGAACACTTGAAGGACGCGGCTGTCTTGCTCATGTCGTATTTACAGAGACATGAAAGCGAGTCGTCCTTTAGCGCGGCGTACAGCCTGGCAGACAGTTTTGTTCTCGAGTGGAGGGGTTGGCTCTGAATACAAGCACTACTTAATAGATGGATATAATGAAGGCTGACAAAGACGCCCATAGACGAGTGGCCCTGATGCTCTCTGCCTCTGCACACAGAAAGCTTCAGGTCACGCAGAGAAGAGCTGAAACCGAAACCCTCGGCCGGTTTTCTCCAAGTGCACACTCCACCTTGAAGGGAATGTTTTGTGGGTTCGTCTGTATGCATCACCACTGAAAACAATGTCCAAAAGTCTATATTTGACTTCTTAAACCTTGATTTTACCATTAGATTTTGGAAAAAGTGAACCCTTTTCTACAATTTACAATATCACATATTACTGTACCTACAAATATTTAATAAATGTAAATGTGTGAATATTCAGAAATAGTTTTTAGGTGCTACTGGTATTGAGCAACAGACGTTTGGGGGTAGAAAATAAAGAGGTAGAGTCAAAGATGAAAGTAGGGATTGGATACAGACCCTTGTTCGGGTAGGGAGTAGAAAATTTAGAGGGTGCTGAAGGTGGAGGCCTAAGCCACAGACTAGATTTAACAGCCTCTTCTAACATTTATATTATATATATATTATCTACATAAAGATCTATATTCATATTTAATGTATCTATACCTTTATTATGGCTACATATCTTTATATTGAAGCCATTTGATATATTTATGACTACTAATTTTGTGTAATATCCCTATTATGACTGAAATCCTGGATGTACCTACTTAAGTAGCAGATTGGTGTGTTCAGAATTTCATTGGCTATTGGAAGCGTCAGTCATCTGCACAATCGGTTGCGATTGGCTCGATCTTCACACGGAAAAAGAGAATGAGGCCCTTCTGTTCAGCTCAGCCTGTTATTGGCCGCTCTTGTTGCTAGGCAGACCAGTTTTCTTGTCGGTGTTGTCGTGTTATTTCCTGCAGGTCAAATCACATTTTTGAAACTGGAAGGAGTAAAATATGTGGAACAAAGTGTTCGACATCAGAGAGGGATGTTCGTATCCCGCCTCCGATCCACGCACCTTCCTCTCACTTTCACCTCGGTTGCCTAAACTTAACAAACCTCAGTCGTCGCGGTGGCGGGTGAGAAAGCCGCCCTATGAATCATCTTCGTAACTGTCAGGTGTGTCTGGAGGACACTGATGATGAGGAGCCAGATCAGGAGGACCAAACCACTGATGGTGTGGTTTTAGGTTGGAGGACGCTCCATTTATTCCACACCTGAGGAATGAATGCCAGGGTCACACCAACGGGCTGTGAGCTGCAGGAGAAAGGACGTTTGATTCAGGCAGACGAGCAGCTGGTCTGTCAGTTGTCAGGTTGGTGGTTCAACACCTGGTTCCTCCTGTCCACGTGCTGAACAGACTGGGCTCGAGAGGCTGTGGGGGGTCCTGGCATCCTCATGGTTAAAGTGCATATCATACACTTGCAATGTCCCCACTTCACTTTCGACTACTGAAGAAAAAATGGCCAAAAAAACCCCCCCAAACCTGATAAGCAGGCGAACCTCCCACTCAAATGTTTAGTCCTTTCTCTTTTCAGCTCAGCTCAGAAAGTATTTTTGATGTGACTGCCAGAAACGCTGGTGGCAAAAATACAAAACTCAAACAGAGAAATGCTGCTTTAGAATAATCCACCTGCGGATTCACGCGTGGCGCTCTCCTCGCGACGCCGTCATGACGACAGACTTCACCTGTCGTCATGACGGATCAAAGTTTTAGATGAGAGCTGAAAGTAGAAAAGATGTTGAAACAGACAAACCTTTGTTTGAGTCCAAACTACGAACTTTAACTCCACCCTCAGACACAGCCGACATCCCGTGTTTGAGATGCTGATTGGACGACTGCTCAGACGCCACCTCTGCCTCCGCCGCCTGTTAGCTTGTCATTCAAGCAGCGGCTCTCTCAGATCAGACTTGTTTCTTTGAATCTCTTCCTCCCACTCTCCTCTTCTTCACTTATTCTCCAGGTTCTACATGAATGTGTGTTGAAGCTCCGTTCCTCCACCCCCACTCCCCCTGAGACTTCGCTTTTGTGTTCATGTGTCTTCTTGTTCTCTTTCGGTTGGTTTGTTTCCTTCCATGTTCTCGCTCGTGTCATTTAGATGCTTTTATCGACCACAGTCATGTCTGCGCTTGTCGACTGAATTTTATCTTTTTGGCTCGAAGACTTTTGGATTTCCATAATCCTCTTTTTTTTTTTTAATCTTTAACTCGACTGTATAACTGAGTTATCTGCTTCACTTCTGTGTTTTTACTTCATTTAGAATTTATCAGTTCTTAATCTTCTCATTTGTGTGAAAACAAACATTTAGTGTTTTCGGCTGCTTTTATCCTGACTGACTTTTAATGAATACAAACAATCAGGTCAAGTGAAAAGCTTGTATCTCCCTAAAGCATTCACACGCAACTTTTACATCCAGTCTGAACTAGAAAGTGACCGTACAGCTCATCGTTGCCAGGAGGTTATCAAGACCGGTATTTATGTTTATTGTTTAGTAGCGACCTCTAGTGGCCGTATTAATGACAAGCGCAAAGGAGGAAGTCAGGTGACGCAGTACAGGAAGCAAAGTTTGGATATGGTGGAAAGTGGAGTGGGTGGATGATCAAACAAACACAGGACTTTCATCCACGAGGCCGCTGTTCAAACATCATCACAGGTGGTGAAGACAGGGATGCCAGAGAGCTGACCCAGAGGTCTGTGGATTGGGCCAGGCTGCTCCACCCACGGTGTGTGAAGGAGAGATACAGCTGCTCCTTCAGTGACAGGCTGCTCCACCCGCGGTGTGTGAAGGAGAGATACAGCTACTCCTTCAGTGACAGGCTGCTCCACCCGCAGCATGTGAAGGAGAGATACTGCAGCTCCTTCAGTGACAGGCTGCTCCACCTGCGGCGTGTGAAGGAGAGATACTGCAGCTCCTTCAGTGAGAGGCTGCTCCACCTGCGGCGTGTGAAGGAGGGATAATGCAGCTCCCTCAGTGACAGGCTGCTCCACCTGCAGTGTGTGAAGGAGAGATACAGCAGCTCCTTCAGTGACAGGCTGCTCCTGCTGCAGCATGTGAAGGAGAGATGCTGCTGCTCCTTCAGTGACAGGCTGCTCCACCCGCGGTGTGTGCAGGAGAGATAGAGCTGCTCCTTCAGTGACAGGCTGCTCCACCTGCAGTGTGTGAAGGAGAGATACAGCTGCTCCTTCAGTGACAGGCTGCTCCACCCGCGGTGTGTGAAGGAGAGATACAGCTGCTCCTTCAGTGACAGGCTGCTCCACCTGCAGCATGTGAAGGAGAGATACTGCAGCTCCTTCAGTGACAGGCTGCTCCACCTGCGGCGTGTGAAGGAGAGATACTGCAGCTCCTTCAGTGAGAGGCTGCTCCACCTGCGGCGTGTGAAGGAGGGATACTGCAGCTCCCTCAGTGACAGGCTGCTCCACCTGCAGTGTGTGAAGGAGAGATACAGCAGCTCCTTCAGTGACAGGCTGCTCCTGCCGCAGCGTGTGAAGGAGAGATGCTGCAGCTCCTTCAGTGACAGGCTGCTCCACCCGCGGTGTGTGCAGGAGAGATAGAGCTGCTCCTTCAGTGACAGGCTGCTCCACCTGCAGTGTATGAAGGAGAGATACAGCTGCTCCTTCAGTGACAGGCTGCTCCACCCGCGGTGTGTGAAGGAGAGATACAGCTACTCCTTTAGTGACAGGCTGCTCCACCTGCAGTGTGTGAAGGAGAGATACAGCTGCTCCTTCAGTGACAGGCTGCTCCACCCGCGGTGTGTGAAGGAGAGATGCTGCTGCTCCTTCAGTGACAGGCTGCTCCACCTGCAGTGTGTGAAGGAGAGATGCAGCTGCTCCTTCAGTGACAGGCTGCTTTACCCGCAGTGTGTGAAGGAGATATACTGCAGCTCCTTCAGTGACAGGCTGCTCCACCTGCAGTGTGTGAAGGAGAGATGCTGCAACTCCTTCAGTGACAGGCTGCTCCACCCGCGGTGTGTGAAGGAGATATACTGCAGCTCCTTCAGTGACAGGCTGCTCCACCTGCAGTGTGTGAAGGAGAGATGCAGCTGCTCCCTCAGTGACAGGCTGCTCCACCCCTTCCTTCCTGCTGCTGTCAGACTTCACAATCAACACTCCTCCTTGCAGACCACACACACCTAAACCGACTCGTTCACTCATGACCATTATCAGGGTGGATTTATTTTAGTATTTTCTATGTGCAGTAATGTGAATTCAGCCACTTTCTTATTATACTGTTCACTGATTCCTTGCTTGCTTTTTTTGATGCTTTTGCTGATGTTACGCTGCAAATTTCCCTTCTGTGAGATTAAAGAAGGATTATTTTATCTCATCTCATTTTATTTTGCATCATTTATTTTCATTATATTTCTTTTTTATACCTAATTTTGTGAATGTTTGGTATGTTAACGTCCATATTCATGCAATGTTTTACCTGAATTTGATCAATAAACCAGATTTCTGCCACGATCTCTTGTAAAAGTTATAAAATCAAATATCAAGTTTTTAAATAGTTTCCTTGAATCCCAGTCTAAATTCAGCACACACTTTATTTTCTGTTCTTCAGTTGGCTCTCATAATTAACAAAAGGAAAACATGATTTTTCCTTTGAACTGAGAACTGGAGTTACAAGCTTTTCACAGAATATTGTTCTGTTGATCTGTCAGATTGAAAACACAAAGCTCACTGTGTCGTCTGTTTTCTTGTCGTTGCAGATCTTGTCAGATCCTCCTCAGCGTGACGTCAACATTCATCATTACCCAGAATGCCGCAGGCGTGAGCCCTCCTGGCGACCCCGCTGACGGCCCCTGCCCTCTCAACCGCCCCTTCGCCAATCAACGCATCTTCCTCAGCGGTGCCATGGCAACTGCATCCGTGCAAAGACTTAGCGGTCCCCAGCTGCTGCCCTGAGGACGCTGAAGTGGGGAAAAGGATTCTGGGTGTTTTTGGTGGACCACAGAGGAGCGTGGGAGTTTGTTCGTCTGCTTTTTTCCTTCTCGTGGATCCTGTTTGGGTGCTGTGATGCAAAAATAACCCCAAAACTGGAAACCTCGCCTTGACACTGTGGATGTAATGTGAGAAAACTGGACGAAAACAAGACGACTTCTTGCAGTTTTTTACAAGATTATGCAAGATGTCGGCTCACAGGAGGTGACGCGCTGCTCGCTCTGCCATGTAGCGACCTGCAGAAACCTCCCAGAAACTTTTCCTCCGAACGCGGCCATTTTTAACAAGCTGCGAGCTGCTGCATGAATGACCACACACACAGAAACAAACACACACTCTGAGCGAGCTGAGCGAGGAGTTATAAAGTGCCACCAGGTTATTATCGGCCCCGGCGCTTCCTATTTTCGTCTTTAATCTTTGTATTCTGAGTAATCATCTTTTTAATTAATGGCGACGGCGGCGTGAAATCTTCCCTCGCCTCCCCCACTCAACTTCCGCAGCCGCCAGAGACACCTGAAACCAATTAGCAGCAGCAGATCTAGATGGGGATTAGACACTGGAAGAGCAGGAGAGACTAGGTACAAACAGGAAGAGGGAAAAACAGAAAGAAAAAAAAAGAGGCGAGAAGACGGCGGGGTTCAAAAGGATCCCGTCAGTCATTCCGGCTAATCAATAGGAGGGAGGAGCAGAGGGCGGGGCAGCGGGGAGGATATGGCGAGATCAGGGTCACAGCACACAGCAAAGATAACAACTGGTTGTGAGTCAGCAGGAAGGGTTGACTGTAGGAGCCCCGAGTCTTGACTGACAGGCGCTCCAGCCGCCCAGTACTCATTGTCATTACCTGCACTGTGTGGGCGAGCGAGGAAGGGAAGTGCACAGAGGGAGGAAGAGAGCGAGAGGAGACTCTTGGCTGGTCGCCACGATCAGGGCCAATTAAGAGAATTTGATTATATGCCTTAATCTTGGCAGTCAGGTGGAAAAGCAGACAGGAAGAGAAAGAGGAGGCAGAGCAGGTGCCACCGATACACACCATTATCTCCACCCGTCTGTAATTGAGTTTGTTTCTGCCTCTGTTGTGTGTTTTCTTCGTCGAGATCCGTCTTTTTAGAGAGGAAGCAGCAGACGTTTCTTAGGAAGTGGAGGAAAAGCCCTTTTTCCGCCGCAAATGTTCATTTTTCACGTTCTTGTTTAGCGACAACAAAAACACAATCATCCGTGTTTCCCTTTGCTCCTGTCGAAGCCAAATAGAGATTCGCTCAGTCTGGAGGACATTTTTTCTCTCCTCTTTCCTGCTTCAGCCCCTCTTCATCCCTCCGTCCAGATCTGTCCTCTTCTCCCCAAAGTGGACGCGTCCTATCTAGAAGTTTCTCCGCTGCCTCCGCAGTCTCCATCGAGCTCCGTGAGATAAAAGTGAAAGGGACTGATAGACGGAAAAATAAAAAGCAAGGGAGCGAATCCGGAGAGGACGGAGCAGAGTCCCAGACACCCCGAGGTTCCCGCCAACACTCCCCAAAGCTTCACTTCCTCTTTTTTAAACCTCCTCTTCTCCCCGGAGCTTTTTCCCAGCTCTCCTCCTTGTGGATCGTATATTCTGCGCCGCCGTCGTCCGTCCGTCCGTCCCGGATCCCGCCAAGATTAAACTGGCTCCCATCGTCCGAGGGAATCTTTTGATATCGGCTCCTGGTGTCGTCATCTTCATTCTGTGAGTACATCAGTCTCTCGCTCTGTCTCCTCACCTCTCTCGCCTGCTCTCGTCCAGCAGCTCGACAGCTGGGCCTCCTCTCTCTTTCCTCCCCCCTTTTCTCTCCCAGTCGTCCCCTCCCTGTTGAAGATTGATGCAGCCGATGGACAAAAAAAACAAAACACGCTGTGCAGTTTTTTGTGGCTCACTTCTGAAGTCAGAGATTTGTTTGAGTCGCTGTCGGTGACTTTCTGCATCTGTTCGTTTCCCTGGTTTGCTTTGAAAACTGGGGAAAAGAAGCATTACACACACATACACACACACACACACACACACCTATGTTTCCCAGGTGAGTCCAAATAATTACAAGTTTCGGCTCCATTAATTTTCTATGTTAATTGCCACTAAAAGCACTGTGGCAGGACTGAGTGCTTTCTATGTGAGCTGCGCTAACACAAGTCACAGAGTCACACAACTTGTATGTTGTGACTGTATTGGGGGGGGCACGAGGACTCAAAAGCAGCGAGCTGATAGAGTCGCCTACAGTTTTCTGCATGAGCAGGATTTTCCAGTCCTGTTCTGAAAGTTCCCGCTGAGTCTGACTGAAATGAAACAGAGCTGTCACAGACAGGCTGGAACACACAACCCTTAGAGCCACAATGTGCACATTTCTGAGAAAAATTAGAGTTTAAAATAAACCAGAATTATCCTTTAATGACACAGAAGAAGAACAAAATGCTACGTAGCACAAAGTGTTGTAGTTTGTTGAATGAAGTCGCAGCTGCTTATTTGCATAATGTTTGAAAAGCTGTCATAGCATCACGTGAGAAAATGTGTTTCACGGTGCCGACCACAACCGGCAGGTGATGTTCACTGTCCCTCTGCAGGAGGGACAGAAGACAATATGGACAGGTCACAAGCAGAAGCAGATGGAGCTAGCTTAGCTAACAGGCTAACAGCAGCATCACACAGCTTCTTATCAAACGTGTCGTTAACTTAAACTGTCGTCGGTGTTCATTCAGTCACTGAAACGAGGGTGTAAACTCAGGATTTCCAGAGTGAGACGTCAACCCCACGACCTCTTTCAAACTGGATTCATGTTGGGAAGCCTCATGATGCTTCACAGGTCAAAGTTCAACCAGACTGACCTCTGATCAATTCACAGCCAGCTGAGACGGATGGAGTGGGACTGTTTCCTGTCGGAGTCTCTCTTCCTGATGTCGGCAAATCTGGGTTTGGAACTTTCCACTTTTTTTTTTAACGGGGGGGGATGACAGTGTTATGAGTCCTTCGGGAGGCTCACAGATTTTAAGTCGTGCCGTCAGTTCTTTGAATTCCCTCCTCGCGGGGAGCTCTGGGTTTAAGTTTGTTTCATGAAAATCAACCTGCACAGGAGAGAGAACATCCATCACTTTTTTTATTCACTTTCTCTCGACTGGAATCCTTTTCGGCAGTTTGCTCTCAGGTCTCAGATGTCAAAGAGTCTTTGAAACCACGAACAAGTCGTGATTTCACGGCAGACAGCGGACTCATGACGTCACTTCCTGCTCAGCCTCCGGTCTGGTTCCACATGTTCCAACACCCTGAAAACAGCATGAACCCTCTCTGTCGTCACAACACAAAGCTGATTAAAAAACCAGTAAAACCAGACAGACCAGCAGCTCCTCACCTGGAAACGGTTTTAAAACACGGGGACAGAATTTAAACAACAGGCCAGTTCACCGAGAACCGCGAGGTCACTGTGGTGTGATTATTATGGGGTGGAGGTGAAAAATGACCCACATATGAGCTCCAGACAGGATTAAAATGACAGACCAGAGCAGATCACTCCACCTCCTCCACACATAAATCCAGTCTGAATGGGGCTGAAGGTGTTTCATCTGCCCTCACCTTCGTCAGTCTTCTCCTTTATCCCCCATCTCTCCTACAGCTCTACTGAGCAACTCGTCCTCCTCCATCATCCCCCCCTTTTTCCTTCACTTCCTCCCTGCCCTTGCCTTCCTCCTCCTCTTCCTCTTAACCACTCTCCGGCCCAAATCTCCCTCCGTCTCATCCTCCTCTTCCTCCCGTCAGCACGTGTCTGAGTGCGTCATCGTGGGCGTTCGGTCAGGCACCGCGCTCCCGTCGTGTTTTTTATGTCTGATAACAGAACGAGCGTCGTGTAGGAGGAGAGAATCAATAAAGCTTGATTCAGCTGCTGGATCCCTGCGTGTGTGTGTGTGTGTGTGCGTGCGTGTGTGTTCACGTGTGTGCATGTATATGAGCAAATATTGCCGCGTGTGTGTTTGAGGCTCGGCGGCGGGCTGCGAGTGTGATTTGAATTTTGATGCAAACTGATCGGGGCGAGCTGCGTGTCGCGATGAGCTCCTGCGCGACTTGATTGGCTGATTTTGTGCGTTTCTGGACGCAGCTTGTTCATGAGATCTGTTAGATTTAATGGATTCTCGAGGACAATCAGCCTTTTTGCTGCTTTGGTTTGGAGGCAGGAGAGTAATCTGGGCACCAGAATGACTGCGTTGTGTTTTGAAGGGAGTGATTTCATGTGTTCCTTCGCAGGAAACAGAAGCTAAACAGCTCAGGAAACATTTCAGGGGATCTGAGCAAAGCCAAGAACAACACTCGCGCTGTGGTGTTTGCTGCAGACGCTGAGTGGTGAGATCAGCTCAGACTGGAGTTTCCTCTGCATTAAAGTGTTGCACACGTTTTAAGCACATTTCACAGAGATGAAATGAATCCGTGTGTTTTTCCAGAAGCTTTTTATGTGACGATAGTCAAGAAAATGCGGCATGATTACAGTCTGTGTAATTGCCGGCAATTCTGGCCCATCTGGACGTTTCGTTGCTGCTTCCCACCTGACACGCGTTTGTCTCTTAATGGATCGTCTCCTCTGATCCGCACGCAGTTTGTGGCGCTTTTCTGTGTCGTCACTACGGTGATAGAGAGGGCTGTCACGAGGCACGTCCCTCCTCCTCTTTGGTTTTAATCTCTCTGTAGTGAGACCGACTCAACCTGCTTTTAATGAATCTGGACCAAAACTGCAGGAAGCACCTGCAAACACCGACCCAGAGACGTGACAGCAGCAGTGACGATGTGGACGCAGCTGCACGGCAAAAATAAGAACGAATAAATCAACTTACTTCTTTGAGCCACGCGACAAACTTGAAGTTAAGCGCCACCGGCAGCTGTTACGCCCCTCTATGAAAAGGGGAGAAATAATCACGAGCGTGATTGTGGTATTTTCTCATTTTCTCTGGCTTAACGAGCCGAAACTCGGCTTTACACAGACTTAATATCAGCAAAACTTTCTTTAACTTAACTAAAACATTTAAAACACACTGCCTTGGCACTTATAACTGTCTTAGCATCTTGCTAACACAACGTTATATACACAACATACCTATGAAAAGGGGAGAAATAATCACGAGAGTGATTGGGGTATTTCCTCAGCGACAGCTTGGATCTAATGAGGAAAATATCACACATTCCCCCTGATGTGTGGGTGGAGACAAAAGCAATCGATCTCAGACTCTCAGATCACGACTGCTGTGTAGATTACAGATTAATACTGCACCGTTCATGGGTTTTACAGCAGAGAACAAATTAACAATGTGTAATAACTTTTAAAACATTTTTAATAATTTAACAGTTTTTACTCTATTTATGGTTTTAGTAAATCCTTATGGTCTTTATAAATGTGCAACCTTTTAAATCTCGTCTGTTTTAACATGAATTGTTTTTCTTAACTTATGAAAACAGTATAATGGTTAATTATCCTTTTTTAAACCTGTCACACAGCCGCTACCACTAACGCGTCTGTGTCGTCTGAAAAGGACACCGGCGGGACGGACAGCGTCTCATTGGTTGGGACAACAGAGAACAGCAGCATGAATGTTCAGTCTGTTCATCTCTCTACTTTGCACCTCACCACCACCTTCATCACAGGTGTGTTGGTGTCTTCACCCGCTGTCTCGCAGCTCTTCGTCTGTTCTGCGTGTGGGTCGCTGTGGAAGAACCTGCGGCTGACTCACCTGTTTCTGGTGACTCAAACAGCTGAAACTCTGCAGGAATATATTTAAACCACATCTGGGTGAAATGGGGACAGTCCTGCGAAGCTTACAGGCCGGATCCTTCAGCTATTAAACACACTATCGTGGAGCGACTTTAACTCGGAGCGTCTCTGCCTTAAAACTCGGCCACATCCGTCCAGACTCCATTAGATGCCACAATCAGCTGCGGCTCCTAAAGAGCTGCTGTCTGGGGACGCTATTACCTGCAGTAAGAAACGGCGGAGGAAGATAACGATTATGGAGCCTCCGTCATTTTTCCTCCGCTCCTCTTCCTGCACAAACCGCAGGTGGAGAGAGCTCGGCGGACGGAGGGTTTAGGGGGGTCAAACCTCCTCCGTCACTGTCCGGGCTGCACGCTGCATCGCGCCGATAATTGAGGGAGCCGTATTGATATCCTGCCCGTCCGCCATGAAGGAAAATCACCCCTATTTACTGTTAATGGCTCCGAGTGGAGACGGACGCGCTCGACGCTGCGCAGAAAGCAGAGTAGCTGCAGGGGGGGTTCACCTCGAAATTAGCCCGGAAAACAAAAAAGAATTACAGGTTATAAAGCAGGATTTAGTTCCACTATTCAAGCTTTTGTTAGGAGAGGGGCTGGGTAAAAGTCAAGCACAAAGCGCTCGCCTTACAGAATTGCCTTCATTTTTCTCATTATTTTCATTGCAGAAGCTGAGCCGCTGCAACAATAAACAAGATAAACAAGACAAGGCAAATCAAAGTGCTGCTTAGAGGCCATTGTCCTGCAGAAAGCTCTCATTACATCAAGGCTGCTGGCTGCTTTTCTGCTTTTATCATTCAGCGCAGGAATAGAGCTGCTGCGTGATCATAGCAAGAGCTGCGGATCCAAACTGAATCCTCTCTGACCGACTGAGACGCGTCTGCAGCTCTGAATGTCGAACGCGTCAAATCAGATCAGACGTTTGGAGCCAAGTCGAATCAAATGTTCAGTGTCAAATCGAATCAAACGTTGATTTCAGTCTCGTTCTTTGATCAGGAGCTTCTTGATCTAAGCTGAGACTCTCGAGACTTTCATTTGAGCAAAGTTATTTATGTAAAACTAATGAACTGAGCAGATTTTATCAGTTTTTAGCAGTTATTGCTATCATGCTGCATTTGTATTGAACAGGATTAAATGCATAAATATGGTGATTTCATTTGTAGCCATTTTGATATTTTTCAAAACAAACCTCATTTGGAACATTTATTTTTCTATTCCTGATGAATTTCACTTTAATTCAATGTCATCTTGTTTTTGACGGAGGGCAGGGCGAGTGGTCGAGCAGAGTAACCTTCAGCCTGACGTGCTGAATCGAGCCCGCGCTCGTCCGCCTGGTGCCGGTGGATTGTCCCGACGCTGGTTGTTGCTGTAATGATGTTAAAATTACATCTGATTTTGTGCTGCGGCTCTCAAAGGTCAGCTGCGGCGCTCTGAGAGACGAGGAGAAGAGATCAAATCTGATGTGGACGTTGATTTATCTCTGACCGAGGAAACGCGCTCTCCCGGTTATGACGAGCCGTGTCGGTAATCAGACCGGATCTGAATTATTCATACGGGTCCGGATGAATCCGGCGGGGCCGCGTCGTGTGTTGACTCCTGCTGGGAGCAGATGTATGTTGACTGATCGGCTCAGTGGAGCTGAAGCGGTGAGGCTGCGGGAGGATGCTGGGATGCCTCCGTGCTCCGTGATGAATTGTGGGATTTTACAGGTCCAGCGTCCGCATAAAGGTTCAGTGCAGAGATTTGTGTTTTTATTGCTCTCTAAAGTGGTGTCATTGTGGGTTATGATGAAAAAAAAAAAGATTTTAGGGTAATTGGATGTGATTGTCGCTGGAGCCGACCTGGCATTTATACTGAAACATCTGCAGGGGGGCCCAATTGTTGAAAAACGCATGCTAACCTCTAATCCTAACTAGCCAACAGCAGCCATGAGTCATTTCCTCTCCCAGTATGGACCAGCAGTCGGATCCCATTCACACCAATCAGTGATCAGTGATTGAGTTGCCATCATGTTTGCCTTCGACTCACATCCTGTCTAATAACCTGCAGCCGTTGTGCACATTTCTATCAGTTAACTGTCCATCCATCCATCCATCCATTATCTATACACCGCTGAATCCTTTGCAGGGTCACGGGGGGGCTGGAGCCTATCCCAGCCGTCTCTCGGGCGAAGGCAGGGGACACCTTGGGCAGGTCGCCAACCATGCACACCACTCATTCACACCTACGGACAATTTAGAATCTTCTATTAACCTCAGCATGTTTTTTTGACTGTGGGAGGAAGACGGAGAACCTGGTGAAAACCCACGCTGCACAGGGAGAACATGCAAACTCCACACAGAAAGATCCCAGGTGGGATCAAACCGGGGATCTTCTTCTCTCGCTGTGAGGCGACGCTGCTAACCACCGAGCCACCGTGCAGCCTCAGTTAACTGTGTTGTTGCCAAATCTTTCTCACGCTTTAGCCTCATTGCACAAAATGACATAAAACGGTTTCCAACAATGAAAAGAATCAATGAATGTAAGTTAATGGACGCACCTCTGTGCTGCATCACTTTAACAAGAGAGGCAGCCTGTGATGGAGTTCGTACCAGATACGGTTGGCGAGCGCTGAATGGATGTACAGCGTTTCTGAACTGAGTCAAATATGTTAAAATGATTCCATAAATTGCTCACCTCACCAGCGGTGGCGCTAACAAACGAGCCCGCTGGCTGATGAAGTCATATTCATCTCTACAGAAACCCCACCAGCGTCTCATGATAGAGGCATCTGTCAAACTGTGCTGTGTCTGCACTGAACAGCAGCACACCTGTACAGGTATGAGATGCCCTGACCTTCCCATGAAGCGCGCTGACTCCTCCTGGAAGCTCTGATCTCTTATTGGCTCTGCTGAGTGCGCCTCAGGTGTGATGGGAGATGGAGATGAAGAGCTTCAGAATGTGGAGTGTAAAATAAAGCAGGTGCAGCTCGATATATGGAAAGTTGTCCAGATCATTGGTAGATCAGATCAGTCCAGAATCAGCGTCTGACCCGACTCGACCGGCTGTGAACCTCTGCAGCATCTGATGAGGCGAAGCTTTGACTCGCACGTCAAACACACTGAAGGATAAACACACATGATACTGTAGGAAAGACTTGACTTCACCATCTGATGTGTTTTTTTAATGAAACGCCTTCTGGTCCTGGAAGGTCCTGGATCTGCAGTAACTGGTGAAGGAAAACTTGTTAAAAAGCTAAAGACAAAAACTCAGAAAAGACAAGCTGGAGCTGAAGTGATTAGTCAGTTAAAACATTGATCCCCAACCTGTGGGCCGCGGCCCACTTGTGGGCCGTGGGTCATTTGGTACTGGGCCGCACAGAAAGAAAAAATAATTCCATTATTTTGTTTTTTCACATTATTTGTTTGATTTATTTTTTGAGTCTTAATGACGTTTTATTTTGAAAAGTGGCTGGATTCTCTCTGTTACATCCGTCTCGCTTGACGACACCATGAGTCACGTGATATATCCCGCTAAATTAAATCCCGAGCTAACAAAATGAACAACAAACAAAGTTCTGACAGTGGAGGTGCCTGACAGTGCCAGTCTGCAGCCAGGTCCTCTGGACATGATTAAAAAGTGGATTTACGTTCATTATTATTATTAAAGAGAAAATACCACAGTTTTTAATGCCGATCTTATCATTTTATTTTGTTTTTATCTGCTACACCTTTAGACTGGGCCGTGAAAATATTGTCAGACATTAAACTGGGCCATGGAACAGAAAAGGTTGGGGACCACTGAGTTAAAAGACACATTTATAAAACGCCATCGCAGGCTTCTGTCAATACTTTTGACATTTGACAGACTGTGACTGATCAGTGTGGAAAGTAATTGAGTAGATTATGAAATAAATCAAGTTTACTTGATTAGTTTATAACTTTAATAAGGAGAGCTACCGCAGGTCCTTCATCCCAACAGCTGCCAGAGTTCAACTCTAGCGTTCCTTTGTGAATTTCTCCATTGTGAGATCAATAAAATCTAATCTAATCTTAATTTAGCACTGATTTCCATATTCAGACTGTTTTTTGCAATGATGTGTGAATTACATCTGTGTTTTCATTTGCAGTGTCATTAATGCTGCAGTCACTTTATCCACCATGCAATCTGTGCAGTCTGTGAAATTCAACAGAATTCTAGTCAGTATGTTTTTATGGCAATTTCTCTTCCAGTTCTTTGCAGCAATATATATTTTTATATATATTTTTACAGATTTTTTTTTCTCTGACATAGCCCTTCAAATAAAATGTACATGTATATAGTCAGCTTTTATTTTGTATTTCTGTTGCTTATTTTTCCAACCTGCTGCTTGTAACACCTGAATTTCCCCAGCTGGGGATTAATAAAGTATATCTTATTTTATCTTATCTTATCTTATCTTATCTTATACATATTCTAAAGTTTTAAAACTTTGAACTTTGACAAGAAACTCCTAAACAATTCCTCCAACTTTTCAGATAATTGTCTGAGAACAATCGATACTAGCTAGCAGTGAAGAACGAGCTGTGATTATTCAGCAGACTCTCGGGCTGCAGATCGGGCCCGGGGTTTGGTTGTGTTACCCGTGGCAACGATAAAAAAAATCAATTAGCGCTCCAGCTGATGCTTCAAATCTGCAGTCTGCAGTTTTCAGAAGCCGAACGAGAGCATCACGCGACACATGGCAGAGTGTTTGGGCTATCATAGAAAGTAACAGCACACTGTGGCTGCAGTCTCCCAGGGGATTGTGGGTATTTTTCTGGGGCACAATGTGCTAATGAACAGGACGCAGAGCTTTAAGAGGAGCTGTTTTAACAGCTTAGCCGTCAGCACACTGGAACACACACAGTTAGACACACACGTATCGCTTTTCATTAGTAAATAATAATTATAATAAATATGTCAGAAATACTGAAAGAGTCCTTCCAGGTAAGATATAAAAAGACAGTCTCATCTTTAAAAGCATCATTTTCTCTAAGAAAAGAAAAAAAAACATTATTATTCAAATTTCTAATGAAATTCTCAGCGTTTGTGTTCATGAAGCTGAAGCAGGATGTGATTGTCTTGATAAATAACTTTTAATCGTCGCAGGATAATTGTCTGTTTTATCGACTCTTCCAACAAAACAGACTAATCAGGGAGGCTCAGATGGGAAACATTCAGATTTTGGCAGTTTCATAACATCATTAAATTCTGATCTTTTTGCAGCCAGATAAACGTGTTCGTTGGTATTTTGCATTAAGCTGTTTAAAGCCTCTCAGTTTGGCTGAATTTGATGTTCAGAGATTTTTTTATCCATATTTTCTTCGTATCTTCTTCCACAGTGAGGTCACTTAAAGCTGGTCTCACATTAAATGCCTCCATTGATTTCGTATTGCATTTCCATGAGGCTGATTTTGAATATAATGATCAAAATCACCTGTGAAACTCCAAAACCAGTGGCTCCTACATTTCCCATAATGCAGCTCAGTCGTGTCTTTCATTGGACGCCCACCTGCCTGGTCAATGCTGATGTCTGTCAAACTCCACACCAACACTTTAAAAGTCTCCACGTCCAAGATGAGACTACCCTGATGACATCACTATGACATCATCAGGGGTTATTTTGTCCGTCTTTACAAAAAACTCCTCCAGAAGACACGATACAGCTGATTTAAGAGGCTGAGGAGGATTATCCATCAAGACCGAACTGGTTTAAATACATGTAACCACACACACACACACACACACGCTGAGCACCTGCCAATTTACGACTGCACACCCAGCTAACCAACAATGACAAACACACAGTCAGTGAGCTGCTTAGTCAACGTTGCTCAGTGGAGCGTCGCAGCACTGCTGGCTGCTTTACTGCAACACACACACACACACACACACACACACACACACACACACACGCACACACACACACACGCTCCTGTTGTCTCCCAGCTGTGCTGCAGGCGGAGGATGAATGTGTGGTGGAGGTTTGGGGTCAGAGCAGCAGTTCCACCCTGCTGAAGTTTGTCATGTTCTCTGTTGTGTGTGACCGTGTGTGTGTGTGTGCGTGTGTGTGTGTGTGCGTGTGTGTCTTTTGTCAGGATGAATTTGTGTTTCTGCCAGTTTTCTGGAGAAGCAGAACACCTGCAGCAGCCACCTGCAGCTTCTGTGCAGCACACCTGACACTCATACTTTTACTGATTAGAGGACGTCGGCACTGTGGCGTCGAGTCGATTCGAGCGTGAACGCCGCTGAGGCCCGTTCGCTCAGACGGAGAGTTCTGGCTCGGGCGCGTTTGTGTCGCCAGACTCCATCAGGTCGGGAGAAGCTGAAAAAAATGAGCTGGCGGTTAAGTGCTGTCACTAAAACACTGTTTCCTTCAATGCTGTCTTGACCTTGGAGATAATAGATGACATTGAAGTGTCATCTCTGGGTCCACTTTTGATGCCACGTCACACAAAGTGCTTTTCCACCCACCTGTTGGTTTGCACATTCAGTCTGCACATAAAAGCAGTGAGGACAGACACGGAAAATGGGCGCAGGATAAACTGGAGGGGCACTCGGAGAGCGTAGACCTTCACCGTTACTTCCAAACTTTTACCACTTTTAGGTGGTAGTCAGAGTATAATTAGCTGCATATGTGTGTATTTGCATATCCATAGCAACGCCATAGTTAAAGTCGTGGTGGTGTTAGAAATTGTCCTGGCTGTCCCATCAAACCACTGAGTGTGACTGCTTTCTGGGTGAAGTTTGAGCAGCTACGTGTGTCAGCTGTGACGTGGACTCACCATACCCCCCCCCCCCAACAGCAGACTGGGCCGATGCACAGACTGCTTTTGTTTGCGTGCTGCATACTTCGTGCTTCATTCTGGGCCCATTCTGCTGGTGAAGCAGCTTCAACAGCGGGGCTGCAGCGCTGCCAGGTTGATGATGAGCTGATGGACAGCAGGTGGGCAGGTTCAGCAGGTGTTCTCATCAGCGGCGATCCAGGAGGGCGACGGAGGCAAACACAGGGGGGAGAGGAAACATATGGAAACACGGGGGGGAAAAACCGGGACGCGGCCGTAACCGTGACAACAGCTGTCATCAGATCCTGACTCCTGCATTGTTGCATCCTGACTGGTTCATGATGCTTGACTTCACCTGGTTTCAATAAGACCCTGCCCTCTTCATACAGGTGGTGGGACGTTTCCGGCTGCTCCAAAGCAAGCTGGATCTTACAGCGTCTGACATCAGCCTTCACTGTAGTTGCTGTATCATGTTCTCACACCCAGCAAACGACGAGCAGCACGATCATCCCCTGAGAGTCGTGTTTGCATTCACTCTCCGTTCAGCTCCGCTTTGGTCTCTCCTGAGGGAAATATCTGCCTCTTAGCTGCTAAGTGTGTAGCAAAAAAACTGCTGAGACGAAACCAGACAGGAAACATGAAGCAAAACCAAAACCAGGAGGCTAAAAGAGGCTAAAAATCTCTGCGTGTGATGTGTAGGGTGCAGAGAGACCCAGGAGCGGAAACGGAGAAGGTTAACAGTGACTCAACAAACAGTCAATATAAGCACACGAGGCAGGAGGTCCACAAACAAAACTCAAAAAAGGAGGTCCAGAGAGTGCTGGGCTGTGCGGGCACGAGAGGCACTGGAAAACAAAAAGAGAGGAGACCAAAATTACTCCACATGAAAAGTTCAACACTGAAAGATCAAATGTTTACCACAAGCAGGTTTAGAGCCGACTGGTACCACGATATGACGGAGTATACTCTGGCGTCGTGATTTCGTGTCTGATGTGCATGTTTTTATTCATGGATGAGTTTTGTCCTTTCAAAGCCACTTTATATGACACCGGCCCCCGAGGACCCTGGGACACAAGTAGGACAGCCAACCGGTCACAGAGCCTGAGAGACCCTCAGCGTGACGACAGAGAGCCTCACAGCGTCGGATCTGACGTAATAAACTCTCTGAACGTGATGAAATATCCTTCTGAATAAGTCAAAACTGTAATAAACCCTGTTAAGTTAATGAATTGCTGCTTAATGTAATAACATCATTAGGGAAGGAAAATCATGTGCCAATTTATTTCAGCACATTAAAGACTTTCATTGCATTTAAAGAGACGTTTTAATACATTTTGAGTGATTATGACCGTTAGTACATGATCAGCCGCTCCCAGGAGAAAAAAGAGGGAGAGAAGGATGTTCGGTGTCACACACACCTCCGCCTGTGTCACGCTCACCCACACACACTGAGATCAGCGGGAGGCTGACGAGCGCCGCTCCTCGCTGGGAGACATCATTACGGATCTCCGTCTCGCTTTAATTTGTCATTTGCGGCGCAGGGATCGTCCCGCGGCGAGCAGGCGGGCGGCTTCGCAGGACGCATCTCCGCTCCCTCGCTTTTTTTCCGCTCGCCGTGCGGGGGGGGCGAAGGGAGACGGATTCTGCCCACATAAAGGAACACTCTGGTGTTTTCCGTCGTTTCGACCTGCGGGCCTGGCGCTCGTTACAAACAGCTGTTTGGGGAAAGTTGATGGTTTCACGTCAGATTTCTGCATCTGTTGTTTTATCTGTGGCGCCGCTGAAGCAGCATCGTTGAAGAACTGGTATTTTTTTATGCAGTTTCAGATTCACTGACACACCACCAGATGTGGATGTAGATGTGGACAGCTGTACACGTGCTATGATTGTAGAACTTATTCTCAAACAACAGCGAGTCGACCACTTTGCTCACAGGTAAATATCAAGAAACACAAGACAAAGCAAGTCAGTTCATAGTTCTTAGTAATCCAACAGCAAGAAGGCCGCCAGGCGTCTAACCGCTAAAAGCTCCTCCAGCATTTACTCTTGTGTTTGTCATGATGCCCATAGAGGCCGCTGACTGAAAACAGCTGAACGCATCATGAAGCTTTGCATCACTCAGGCCAATGGCATCAACTGAAAAGCTATTTTGAAGCAGTCGTATCTGGAACCACGCGCTCCACACATCTCCTGATTTGACGCCATCGGGATACTCAGGTGTCCGTTCTTTGTGTTTTACAACTCTGCAAGTATCTCGATTCGATATTACGATTTATTGTGATTTGTTTGTGTGCACAGAATGACGTCGTCGAGGCTCAGTCTGGTGCCACACATTTAATGAGATTTTTCTGCAACATGCAAAAATATTCATTTCACTTTGCATTGTCTGAACTCATTTTGTACACAGAGACTCTCGTTATCAGATACGATCACGAGATTTCCCTGTGGCGCTCCCTCTACACTCGCTCGTGTAGCAATACTGACACCTACTGGCGATCCCCAGGTGCTGCTGAATAACATCGTCACCCCTCATTTCTCAATAAATTCAAAACATTCTTCTCCATGAACACATAAACATATAGCAGAAATATAAAGAACCATCTCAACTAATGTTAAACCTCAGGAATAACTGTTTTCAAAATTAAAGCAAGGCTTATTTGTGCCACATTTGCTTTTTTTAACATTCGAGCCTGAGAATAACTTCACTTCTGTCACTTCAGGTCGGTCAGTCTTTCTGTTAAACTAAGTGGTAGATAAAATACGTCCTGAAGTTAAAAATGCCAAATATTTTTTGGTTCCAGCCTGAGAATGTGAGAATTTGATGCTTTTCTTTGTCGATGATAAACTACATTTCTTTGTGTTTGGACTGTTGGTCAAAGAGGATTTGAACTCACCTTTAAGGGCTTTTGTGAATTAGCATGCATTTTTCACTATTTTCTGACATTTGACAACAGTATTTATTGATTTCGTCCTCAGATTAATTGATGATGAAAATCGGATCACAGTGAGGCGCCACACAACATTTTTCAGCTGCTCCCGTCATGTTCGATGTTTTAAAGTGTCGACGCAACAGAAAAACAACTTTTTCCAGACCTGTTTGCTTGATTGACACGTTCAGGCTGCTCATCTTTCAGCATTTTGTTAAAATAATCGTGTGACGCCTGTAGTCTGTTTGTTTGCCAAAATCCCATCACGCCTCACTGAACCTCCAGCCAGCAGCGTCAGTCATTGCTCTCCAGTAATTCCCCCCGCTGTGGTTGAAAGGCTTTGTGGCTGAGAGGCTGCAGGTGCTCATGTTAAAATCAGCTCTCGCTCACGAGCCGTCACGTGTTCTTTTTGATTCACAGAACTAAGCTGATTTTGGTTTTAGAAAGTTGCAAACATTGGCCACATTTCACACTTTGAAACTGAGATGAACTCCTTAACTCAAAGAAATGCTGACAAACTTAAATTTAAAGCAGCTAGAAACACTTTCTGTTGAGCAGCATTAACATTTGATCACTGATGAATCATTTGTCGCTGCGTGTCAAAGGAGGTGGACACGAGGAAAAAGCCTTCTGCTGCTGTTTACTGTGTATTATCTGTGCTGAAGACATTTTCCGCTGTGAAACACGCTCTTTGATGTCGAACCGACAGACTATGGAAATCAGAAATGAGCCGTGATTCAGCTGCGTGTTCCAGAGGCTGCCGAAGCTCAACCTGCTGAAAGATATGATTTTTAAAGCCAAAGAAAGCCGTTCAGTTCCACACTAATTCAGGACTGGTGGTCTGAACACAACAGCATAATAGTGCGTAATTAGTCCAATCAGGTGCATTGTTGCTAGGCTGCCAGAGAGGCCCGTGGTGCGTGCCGAGGTGTGTTCGTGCTGCTAACGAGGGAAGCTGCTGTTGGCCCTCAGCTAGTGGTAAATTGCAAATCAGGCGCTCTGAGTCACAGCTCTGCTCAAAGTTAATAGAGTGTATTCAGGGACAGGTTGTTGTTGTTTGTGCTCAGCCCCCTCGGTGTTATTGACATGAAAATAAGCAGGCAGCGGACGACAGCTTGGGCGCGTCTGCAAATCCGAGCAAGCGACAATTCAATTAAAGGTGAAGCCTGTTGGAGTCAGTTTAAACAACTTCTGAGACGACTTCTGTCGATTGATGAAATCCTGGTTTTTGAAGATGGAATCTGGCTGTTTTTAAGGGAACTGAATGATTTTCTTGTAGCAAATGTATCATTGAGGATTCCTTCACCTCCCACCGACCCCTGAAATAACTCTGAACAGAGCAAAGAACAAAGCTTTTAACTCTGTCAGAGCAGACAGTAGCTGTGTTTCCATTGGCCCTAGAAATGCACAAATCCTAAATGTCGCAATAAAAAACGGTAATGGAAACACCTACATTTCGAAAATCCTCTCAAATATCGCAAAAACATTTTTACGCTCTCATGAGGTGGTTTTTCAGCCGTGTCGATATGTAGGTAGATAGGTGTATCTCAAAAGTGTAATGGAAACACTTTATTCCAATTTGCACGTCTCCGAGGTCAGCGGACTCCCCGTTTCAGGCCGACCGCGTGCAGTCAGATATAACTTCTTGTTAATTTTGTATTGTATGAATTATAATTGTTTAGTTATTGTTTTCTGGATCTCAATAAGTAGCAGACAAAAACACTCCAGCTGTTCCAGCTGTCACGCTGGCTGATCTGTTAAAGACAATCCGACAGCTGTGATCTCGTCCTGTGTCACTTTGCAAAATCTAATCATTCGATTTCATTAATCCTGAGATGAACTTTAAAGACACACGTGCGCACAGATGTACAGCGCACTCATTGTGACGAGTGTGTGCACCTCAGCTCTGTGGGAGACACGTGTGCACGCCGTTAACTTTAATATTTACACATAATTGCTGATAGAAAATATGTTCAAAGGACACTTCAGTAATTCACAGTCCTGTATTCTGCTGCTGCTCCGCCGGCGCGAGCTGACGCTGTCAGACCGAGCCTCACGTAATAACAAAGTGATAAATAATACGCCATTAAAATCAGTGATCACAACATTCTTTATTTCACCTTCAGCATGTGCTTTTTAATTATAGGGCTTTGTGTTACGTTTTACCGACGCACAGCACGCACACACATCTCGCGGGACGTCCCAGAACTTACGAGAATTTCAGCTGGTTCGCAAAACATTGTACAATGGAAACACCTGCAAGTCGCATTCGAACTTTGACAAAATTTCAGAAATATCGCTTTTATTTTGCGAACAGCTGTAATGGAAACGCAGCTTGTGATGTGTTTGCAGCTAACAGATAGCTGTTGCTGGCACGATGTCTAATGTGTATTAAAAAAAGGAGGGTGGGGGGACTGTCTTGGCGAGACGACCACCAGGCGGCAGACCGCTGCTCAAGTCGTGTTTGTGGCACTAATCAAGTGGTTTTAGCGTTCTGAAGGTGAAGCGACACCTAAACCAGAGCTCAGCTGCTAGCCTGAAGCTAACAGTGCCCCTCCCTAACTGACCCTGTTACAGTAACTTAGCAGCGATGCGTTAAAAAACCTGCTCGGCTCTGTGGGACAACGAGCACGAGGCCGCGGCGTTGTGAACACGTGACTCTGCTGTCTGTGTCACCTACAGGCCTCCATCATGCGTCCTCTGGTCATCGATGGAGCTCCATGAAATGTCATTGGTTGTTCATGCTGAGGTCAGACTGATGTCTTACCTAGTTTACCTCTCAGTTACACACATTTACATCCACATTTATTGACTGCTTGAGCAAAAAAAAAAAAGTCCACGTGACACCAACCTTCCCCAGGTGAAATAAAGGTTAACTGAATTACGTGCTGTGTGCCGCCTGAGTGCGCATCGACACGCCTTTATTCACATTCACCGCGTCCGCCTCACCCTCTGAGTCTGCAGTGTCATTACGTCGGAGGACGAGCTGCACAAAAGGTCTGCGCTCCATCAAACTCTTCCCACGTTAAGGCGATGACACGAAGGGACTCTTTACCATCACGAGAGGGTCCGCCTGCCGATTTCAATGACAAGGCTAATGTCGGCTAATCAGCGAGGCTAAAAGTTCAGCCCGGGCTATGGTTAGGGCGATGACACCGGGCTGCCGTAATGGCCAATTAGAGCTGACATAGTGTGGAGGAGTCAGACATGTGGAGGAGATTAGAGTCACGGCGGCGGACGGGTCGCCGCTCTGCTGGGAGAGGAGGAAGTGGGCGTATCGCTGAGCAGAGGAAGACGTGCTTTGATCCGTCCGGCGCTCCCCCTCGACACTTATTCTTCCTGTCAGAGCCGAGAAACGCCCGGAAGCCGTTTTATGAATCGTTCTCCGAAGTGACGTATCCGCGGTTCGTGCGGCGATGATGAAAGTGTGATGCTGAGAGTGAGCTGCTTTAAAGGCCTTTATTCAAAAGGTGGCCTGGATGTCCCTGGATGACATCATCCCTCCTTCTTGTCTCGTTCCACTTGAATTATCGAATTGAGGTGAAAATCTCTCATCTCACAAAGACCCAAGAAATACTTTTTTACATTAATATCATGTAGGATATTAGTGTGCAGAGGTTAGAGCGCAGGAGAAAGGAGAGATCGTGTCTTTAAATAACCGTTATGATTTTTAAAGTTAATGAGATGATACACATTTAATGGATAACTTTGTTTTTTTACAACCTGGACCTTATTTGTAGCATTAAATACACCCATTTACTCCCCCAGACAACTTTGGTGGCATTTGGAGTCGTTTTGAAGAAATTAGCCCCAGAGGAGCGGCGCGTATATCCGTATAATGCGAGTACTCGGGGCATCCATGCGCAGCCTCTATATAACGCATAATCTGCAGAAACTCGTTCATATTCCAATATTTTGTTATGATATGCTGGTGCTATTCCCCTCTGAGCCCGTGGTGGCATGTTATCAACATCCGGCGTCTCTAGACAACTACCTCTGACGTGGATGATGTCATTACCGAACGCCGGGCGCTGCGAGCAGCCAGCCACAACACGGCTGACTCTCCGCCGGCTCACTCGAGCTCTTTCATCTTCATTTTTGCTTCTTCTTCTCTTCTCTTTCATTCTGGTCATTTTCTTTCTTCTTCTTTCCCTGCCGACCTTTTCAATCAAAATTTCCCTCTCCATTTTCTCCCTCTCATCAGTCTCCCTTTCCTCCCTCCATCCTTTCTCCATCACCTCCAGATTCCCTCCATCTGTCTCCCTCTCTCTCCTGGTTCCATCTTCTTGGGGTTTTTTTTGGCTTTTAATTATGGTCTGATTTCCCAAGGCTCCGGCCACACTGCGCCCCCCCCCCCCCCCCGGGGCCTTGGCAAAGGCGTCGCGGGGGTAAGGGGCGGTGAAGGCACTGACAAATCAATGGCCTTGTCCCTCGCGGAGCTGAACGACTCCCCAGACTCCTCTCCTTCACCCGAAGAGGGGCTAGAGTTTTGTTTTATTTTGGCGAGACCCTCGCAGACATCCTGTCGGTAAAAATAGCTTTCAGAGCGAACGTGCTGGTCTCCCCGTGGAGACCTCTGGGCTCCGTTAGCTGCCAGCGGCGCTGCAGCGGTGAACGGTCTGGAGTCACATGATCCCTCCTGGCTCAGTGTTGAGTTTTGCTGGGATCTCCTCACGCTGCAGGCAAATCACAGTTTTCAGTTCAGAAGCCTTTTAAGCGTAAAACCGCCATTTTCACCCAAAAACCTCCTGAGTGTTTTTGCTCCCTCATGCCAACAGCTTCTGACGGCTGAGTGCGGCGAGTTTGCAGCTTCGGCTGGATTTCTGAGTCCTGTTTGAACCACTAATGCACCCGCTGCATGTCTCTGTATGTGTTTCTTCATCGTTAAAGCTGATTAAAAGGCTCACTCACAGACAGGTCGACAGATTCCTGTGAGATCCTGAAAGAGATTTATCGTCTAAATGTTAAATGTAAATATCACATGTGACCTCATGTTACTTGCATTAGATTTTCCAGATGTTAAAACTGTCTGTAACCACAACCAGCATTTATTTACTTCAGTTAGTAGGCTGGACCTGCTTCACACTCAACTCTAATTACTCCTTAAACAAAGGTTACACACAACAAGCTAATTCAAGACTTGCAGTGATTCTGACTTTTCTTTGGATAGATCATGTTTTTGTTCCTTGACACCTGCGTCACATTGTTTTACCCATATCTGCACAATTTAAGAACATTTCTCCCCTTTTTTATTGATTTATTTAACAGGGACCATGTGAAACGAACAAAAACTTGATGCATCATACAGAGATATACCTAAAGGCACATTTTTATCCCCAGCCCCCCCAGGCAGGTGTCCTATCCAAACAATTGAGCAGACAGATATCACTCAGTTCAGTCTTTCAGGTGGATTCAAAGTCTCAGACTCAGACAAACAAGGAACCAGGAAGTGAAGGGCTGAAATCTCAGTCTGAGACAGAAGGCTGAGGTTTACCAGAGAACAGACGGCAGGTAGACTCAGAAACAAGAGAGAGAGTCCTGACAATGAGAGAGTGTGGGGGGAGCAGCTTCAATACTGGGCTGATTGAGAATGAGGATCAGGTGAGTGGACAGGTGGGCGGGGCTAGGCAGGAGAGTGTGAGTGGGAAGGTACAGGCTGAGCAGGTGAACAGGTGAATGGAATGGCAGCAGGTAAGAGGCTGAGAACAGTGTTTTGGCAGAGTGTGTCTAAAATCCACAATTTTAGGTTAAGATTTTATGTATTTATTCATATTTTATGCAGAATCTTTAGATTTTGGATTCAATTTGTTGATCTTTGAAATCAGGCAGCCTATCAGGGCTCGGTCCGGACGATGTTTGACAATGTTTGATCCCAGTAATGTGCCGAGAAAGGTGGTCATGTGCCAGCAAAGATGAGGAAGAAGGAGACTGTGGTGCTCATGCAGCAGTAAATGCATTTAGTGGGCTGGAGCCTGTTTTCTGTCGAGTTCAGTGAAAGCTGGCTCTGCAGCTCTGTGCAGGTGTGATCGAGGCACATGTGACTGCGTACAGTAAGCGTTCGCCTTCAGTGCTGCCTGTCTGTCTCATCACTGAGCTCTGCAGCCTCGCTCTAACCACGCACATTCGGATGCCGAAGCGTTCGAATGTGTTGGCAGCGAGTGTTCTGCAGATTTCGGCTGAACATTCTGTCTGATCGTTGGAAGAGGAACGCAAACCGAGCAGCATTGTGTTGTCCCACAACAAAATCTGTGAGCAACAAGAGAAGCGTATGGTGGGAATGTTTGAGGACGAGGATGTGAGATTAATTCTAATGCCGCTGTTCCGAAGTCATTTCCACCGTTTGACTGACTGCTCGGTGAAATGTTTGCTTTTTAATTCACGAGAGACCGGCCGGGATTTATGTGTTCAGACATTATAAACACTTGCTGTCATTACAACACTGGTTGTCATGGTAACAACACAGGCACATACTGGGGTCTGTCACTCTGTAAGTAGATTTTATTACCCTTTTTTTTTCTGATGCAAAGTGGCCCTGAAGCTGATGTTAACTGCTCGTCTGGTTATTTTTGGTCCTGATGAAGAGAAATGAGAGAGCTGAAGAGAAGCAAAGTGCCTCCTTTTCCTAATTCACAGTACAATCGCTTGCTTTAGAAGATTAGACCGAACATGTTTAATGATTCATGAAAAAAAAACAACCTGAAAAAGCGTGGTTAAGTTGTTAAAAATACACACGGCCATCCTCCTCCCTGTGACTTTCAGGAGATGCTAAATCAGGACACGTGACAATATTTGAGTAAAGCCTCCTTCACGCATTAAATCAGGAGCGCCCTCGAGGAGTTATTTTGAATATTTGGATCCCTTTTCAAGTGCAAATGTGTGTTGGAGAAAACCGGCGTAAAGAGAGTGCAGTCTGGTGGGGCTGTGAAGCTCTGATGAAGGCTGGCAGCTGTTCCCCTCGTCTCCTCACACTCCAAATACACGTCCTTCGTTTGTCCGAGACGAGAGGCGGCTGACGTCTGAGGGACGTTCAGGTACGCGGGACTTTTCTGTCCTCTTCAGAAGAACACGATCAGAACCGTGCAGACAGAAGGCTCTGATATACACTGCGTGGCCAAAAGTATGTGGACACCCAGTAATCTTCTGGGTTCTTCCAGATGTTGACCCCGGCTGCAGGTGTTGAACCGGCTCAGTGAGGTCTGGCTCGCAGTCAGTGTGTCGGCTCATCCCAAAGCTGTCGGATGAGGTTGAGGTCCAGTTCTTCCACACCAGAGTGGGGGAAACATTTGTTTTCGGGGCTGACTTTGTGCACAGGGATGTCGTCATGTCTCCCAACTCAAACTTCACATTCAGCAGCGTGCGTCCAGACACGTCGCAGGTCGTTTAAAGGACGATGAAGTACGAGTCACAGATTCGTGCTTTCAAAGGCTGATTTTTTTAAACTATTTTATATTTCATCATGAGCCGAGCAGCAGAAACACGATCACCGGCTCCAGCCTCTGAAATGAGATGATTTGCTGCTTTTCTCTCTTGTGTATTGCTGAAAATTGAACATCTTTGTGTTCTGGACGAAACAAATAGTTTGAAAATGTCTCCTTGACCTCTGGGAAGTTGTGTTGAGCATTTTCTGCTGTTCTGTGACATGCTGCAGACAAAATAACCGTTCAATTAAAAATATGTATCAACAGCTTAATCAATCATGAAAATAGTGATTTCTGACTGATAACTAACCGGTCAGTTGTCAAACTGTCCGTCGCGTCGGGAGGAAACACCTCGTCGGTGCTCGTTTCCCTGCAGCAGGAACCTCGACCCCTCAGCGGCGCAGGTAGCTGATCTACCTGCCGATCTGCTCCGGAGCAGGTAGCGGGAAGACCGAGAGGAGGCGGAGACGTGAGGACGGACAGATGGAGAGCTGGAGCGGAGGAGGGAGGGGGTGTTATTTTTACCTCTCTAAATCACATCCAGTGGATGCTGGTGGGTAATATATGGGTGGCTGGTGGCGCTCAAACAGCCAGAGTATGACTGAGCGAGGGAGGGGGGGAGGGAGGCGGCAGGCAATAGATCAAACGCACCGTGATGAGCAGCATGCTGGGCAGGCTATCTTCAGACCCCCCGCCCCCTCCCCCGCCGCCATCCACAAGTCTTTCCCGGAGGTCATTTTGGGCCTGAGAAATAACAACCACAGCGAGCAGCACGTCGGCGTCCTAATTGTCTGCCGCTGCACTCCATTGGTCAAGAAAAACGCAACTTAATCAGCTCGTACACCTCAGAGGCTCCCCGAAGAGCTGCAGCCGGGCTGCAGAGGCTTCTCACAGCCTCCTCTCTCAGTCGCTAAAACATGTATGTAGCAGTGCCACACCATGCTGCTGCTGCTGGGGGAAAACCTCATATCTCCGCTGACTTTGGGGGACTTTCATTTCTTAGACTTTTTCTGATCTTTTAGGCTCATGAACGTCGTTAAAAGTCCGACAGACGCTTCATAATCAAGCTGAACTCATTAGGATGGAAATCCTAATGAGTCGTCGTCTCCAGAGCGTGAATTCATCTAACTCATCTAACTCATGAAGGTGAACATGCTGAGACACTGAACACACTCAGCTGTCAGCCTCCAGTGTAGCCAGTGGACGTCTGGAAACCTCCTCCACCTCCAATCAGACAAAATGACTCTACGATAGCAGATTTTTTTCCAGCGAGCATTTCTCTCACAGCCGTCTCGTCATGTTTCGGTGAAGACGGCCGCTCTGTCTGTCCTCAGGGACGTGTTTGGACCCCAGAGGCACAGAAAGACAAGCGGACACGAGCGGAGCGGCCGGATGAAAGGGTCCTCAGCCACGAACCAATTTTCCAGCGAGCGAGCATCCTTTTTATACCAGATCGTCATGTCAACGAGTCTGCGCCGCCAGAAGCCGCCGGGTCACCGGCCAATCACGCGACATTGATTATCTGTCCGCGTCCTCCCTCTGAGCACACCCCCACCCACACACACACACACACACACACACAATCACCAGTGACTGAGAGCCTATTGAGCGAAGATGCTCTTCAGTCACTTCAGCAGGTGTGTGTGTGTGTGTGTGTGTGTGTGTGTGTGTGTGTGTGTGTGTGTGCGTGTGTGTGTGTGTGTTGGATTTAAAGGACAGGGAGCTGAGTCACCTCATTAAGTCCACAGTTGTTGAGTTTGATGTTTATCGTCGGATGAAAAATGTTTCCCTCAAAGGTCAAACTTTCAGAGGTGCGTCGTTTTTATCGGGTTGAATTTGAGTCGGAACGTTTTCGCCGTTGTTTTGTCTCCGTTAATCAAACCGAGTGTGTGACTGACACCTCGTCGAGTCACCCCCTGCTCATTTCTAATGTGTGATTCAAAATGATCAGTCTGAAAATCATGAATTCAGTTATAAAATAATGATGAATTAAAGCAACAGAATGAATTTATATTCTTTTATTATTATTCTTTTCTAATATTTGCACGTTAATGTAATTTATATAATATTTGTAAATATGTCACAGTTTCTTTTGTGAATTTTTGCAGATGTATTTATTTTTCACTGCTGAACATGTTTTCTGTAATTAATAATTCTAAAAATATTCATAAAATACCTTTTGAGAGCAGATACAAAGAAAGAAAGCAGAAAATGTTCACATTTTTATTTCGTTTGACATAAGAATATTTTTGGGGAGGGTTAGACATGTCGCTGCTCAAAGGTCACAGCTGTTTGGCTTGTTGAACAGAATTTGTCAGAATGGTCATTGATTAAAATTCATGTATCCATCGGTCCGTCAGGTTTGGTCCTCCGATGAGCTCTCTGAAGTTCTCGGACCACAGCTGGTTGAAGTTCAGTTAAGGTTTGGCTTCACTTTGGTCATGGCCGAAGTGGGAATTAAATCTCTTCCTCACACCTCCTCCTCCGACACTTTCCACAACACTATTTTCAGCTGCAGCCTGTGACTGACGTGTAATCCTCTCGTGGATTTTTTTTTGATTATTTGCATTTTAAGACCTCGTGTCCGTCGCGCCTGTGTGTGAAAGTCAGGAAGGATTTGTGAGTCGATTCTCCGATCGTCGCCCAGATGTTTCGTTGTGTGAACTGATTACAGGACTCATAATGTGTATTCAGACACGTTAGACAGGCCGGGCTGGGGGGATCGTCCCTCTGCATGATGCAAACTGTACTTTCTGAGGTTTGGTGTGTTTCTCGACTGAGTCTAAACTTTCTGGATTGTTGACAGAATGAGGTCAGACAACTGAAATGACGATAAATATTTCATATATTGTATTCTGAGTTTAACGTGATTCAGCATGGACTTCCAGTTCAATTGAGAATTTACTAAAAACCTGAAGGGTGGTTTGTGTGCAGCAGGAAAAAGCCCAGATAAAAGTCAGGAAGGTTAATGAATCATCTAAATACTGTGCATCTGTGTCTTCCAGCGCTTCACTGAAGCTCTTTAGACTGAATGAAATATTCAAAACCAGGATGTTTTTCCATCAAATTGAATATTCTGCTGCAACATTTTCAACAATTTGCCAAACATTCGCTCCGACACAGTTGATATCTTTGGAAAGATGAATTTCAAACAAGTTCTGTGCACTGCAAAAAACCCCCTCCACCTCACCACGTCAGTCTGTTCACATCTGAGTCCTAAAAATCTACAAACATCCTGACAATGCACTGCACGTTTCTTCATTCGTGCCAATAGAATAAGAATCTGTGGTTAACTTGTTATGATGACTTAATTTAAGGTGGAATTTTAGTGCAGTTTTGACTTCACTTTGTTGCTCTGCATTGCAAAGCGTCTGCAGTGAAAACCTTCAGGAAGATCAATCTCAAAACGACGTATGGTGACAATCAGCTTTCTCTGACATGACTTCAAACACATTCAGGCTGACTGATCTCTACAATCAAACAGCCCATAACGACTCAGTTAATCAAAATCTGTTCGAGCTTGAACCCTCTTCGTTGACATCGTCCTCAAACAGATTTAGTCGTTATGAAATGCGCTGAGGGAGAGGAACGGGCATCATGAGAGGAGCTGGTTGAGCTGAGGAGGTGGAGGTGTTCGGCGCTTCAGCCAGCAGCTCCGTGTGGCAACGTGAAGAGCAAAACATTGTTTTTCCTGTGGCTGCTTCACAATAAAAGCATCCTGTGTGTTTGAGAACATCAAATTCCACCCAAAAAGGCCACAGCCAGCCAGCCGGTTCGAGCCCAGAACGCGGTGGCTGTGCGGGACGCCGCTGTGCCGCCATGTAGTAAAAACATGCAGATGTAAATTATTCGAGCCTGTCGGGATGAATCAACAGAAACCTGTTTGCTGTTGCTCTGAACTGAACTGCTCACCTGAGCTCATTTCAGCAGCTTCTTGAGGCCGGGGGGGCGGTCTGATTCGTGCTGATAGCGGCGTGCGCTGAGGCCATAATGCAAATGCAGTGAGCTGCAGGCGGAGTGAGGCGGTGACTGTTCTGGTGTCCCTGCAGAAAAACACCAGCTTCCTGCCGCACACAGTCAGCAGCGAGGTGCGTGAACATGCAAACATTTCAGTTTGTCATTTGCGGCGGCTGCAGCTCTCTGGGTTTTTGGCAGCGATCACGTGGAAGGCGTGGTTGAGCTGACGCGCGTCTGGATTCCCATCGGGCGCTCACAGCACGTTCTGGGTTAAAGCCTGCAGCAGACGGCCCTGACTGCCGCTATACGCTGCAACAGACTGAAATACAGCACGCCTGCTTTGTGTGTGTTTCATCGTCATGGTGACCCATGTCCGAGATTTCCACCATCAGCATTTTTTTTAATATACTTCTTAAACAACCCTTGAAACTGTCGTTTGATTTCCCTTCAGAACTGCTGCTCCCTACAAAGCAGCAGCTGCAGCGGTGATCTCATACAGCTTTGGTGGGAGAAGAAGTCCAACTCATAAAGCCCCCTCAGTTTTTTGAACAATCACAGATCATCACGTCTGATGACGATCATTTGAAACACAGCTAAAGAAACGAGAGCTGAGAGAGTTCCCCTCCTCATGCAGCTTCAGGAAGGAGGACGAAGGACACGGTCATGCTGACAACATGTAACGCTGAACTCCGGGTCAGAACATCTGCAGGACATGAGGTTTCTGGGTTTTCTAGGTTTGAGTAAAGTTTCCTGATGCTGATCTTTGGAAAAGCTGTGCAGAATGTGTCTGCTGTGTTCGCTTTGACCGGCGTTCAGGAGAAGACTCTGACGGGACGGTTTGCTGTTACTCAGTCGGAGCATGTTTGGATGCAGAATGAATCTCCTGCAAACTGTTTGAACTTGTGTTGGTGAAACATGAAGAAGCAGCGATGTCACAGCCGCTGGTCTGTCGCGTTCACCGCAGCAGAGATTCAGAGCCACTTGACTCCGTCCAGTCGGCAGATTGAATTTTGGCTCTGCCGCTCGCTGAAGTGCCACGCCGAGAAACTCGGCTCATGTCCGTGTACCGGCAGTAACAGATAATAGGAATGTTGATGAGGTTTGAGGCTGTGTGGCCTCCTGTTGTGTTGCTGCAGGCCTCAGTGTGTTTGTGTGTCCACTTCCTGTCAGGTTTGTTCTCGGTCATTAATCCCACATCCCTTCCAAACACCAGAGAATGTAAAACCATTAAAAATCTTCACCTACCTTATTATAAATGGCAGGTAAATCACACCTTTCTACAACTGCCACCTTAAAACATATTCCATGACATGTTTGAAGTCTGACTTTAACTGATCCAGTGAGATTATTTCGGCCTCCACAGCAGACTTTTTTCCTCTGGTTTGTCTTATTTTTTTTGTTTTTTGATCACTGTCAGAGTCAGAGTCGAAGACGCAGCTGTCATCACGGTTGCATCACGAGCGGCACTGACGACAAAGAGATCGCCGTCGTGACGAGTCTCTTGTCCTTTCTCTGCGACCACTTCAAGTCTGAAGGACTCGAGTCGAGTGGAGCATCGGCTCGCTGGCCGCTGGTTTCTTCTCGTCTTATTTACAGACGCTGGCAGAACACCTCGGGGAGGGTTGCTGCTTTTTTTCAGGGCTGGACAATTCTTTGAAGTGCTCCGTATTGGCATATTATACATAAACATAAGGCTGCATGTTTGGAGAGCGTGTGTGTGTGTGTGTGTGTGTCTGTGTGTGTGTGTGTGATCAGAGCGTCTATACGAAAGCGTGTGTGACTGTGAATGTTTCATCTTCATTTAAAAATCGCTGCTGAAATCATTCTGTGGCAGAACGGCGGAAGCTTTTATCTTGACTCTTTGATCTCCTTTTAATTAATTAAAGAAAAAAATCTCTAAATTGATTAGATATCGTCAGGGGTCATGGAAAGCTCAGAATAGCACATCATCCCAAAACTAATTGCGTGTCACTTCTCCAGTAAAGAAAATTACCCCAGAAGAAAAATGGGAAAAGGTAACGAGGCGTACGGCGGGCCTATAGCAGAGCGAGACGATGGCGAACAAAAGAAGAAGAAAGGAGGAAGTTTGGCGGCGAGGTAGCAATGAGTGACAAGAATTAAATCCCAGCTATGTGTCTCACACAGGAAGTGACAGACTGTACGCATCACCCCAGGGCGAGATCTGCATCGCTGTCCAAAATAATCCGAGTTCATTTCGACTCGCCGCCCTCTCCCGCGGCCCCCTCACCCGACCTCAGCTGACCCCATCCACCTCCACGCGATCTGGAGATAATGAAAAAGTATGCGGTGCACACGAGGCCCCTGAAATCAGATTCATAGGCTCCCCGTAAGGATTTAAGGCTGCAGGCAGCCGTCACTCTGCATGATCATAAATATTTAAAAGCCGGCGAGGTCCGAGGCAGGCCGCCGTTCGCCTCCACAAGGTCGAAGCGAGGAGGTTCGATTACTGAAAGCTGCTATTGTTGTTGTCAAGGCCGTGAGGCTTCAGGGAATGACTGCTGATCCTGGATCACTGGGAGGCAAAACAGCCACTTAGATTTCCTTTATAGGAAAAACTTGAGCTGATGCTAATTATTTAGCTCCCCGCTGTCGGCTGTCGTTTCAACAGTTTCAACATCCAATGCAAACTTTTATTTAACTTTGATTAAACATCAACAGTTAGCCTTTTAGTTAGTTAGCATCAGCAGCTAACCGGGTCATGAGCAGAAAACAGAGTAGCATTGACAGTGTAGAAAGCATGACTAGCCAACCGGTTAGCATGCAGTTAAGTGTGATTGGACAGTGGATCGTTAACATGAGCTGCTGACAGGGCGCTTAGCATTAGCAACCAATAGGGTCACGATGAACTGCTTGTGTTAAGATGTGGCTGGAGGGTTGAACAGCAGCTGCAGCTACAAGCAATAATATATATTATATATATATGTTGGAAGACAGCAAACGAGGTTCAATTAAACTAGAGAGCCGGTCCAGAGGTAGACGAGAGCGAAAGAGCTCTTAGCTGAACTGTTAAGTTTGGATATTTCATATTTCACACATATTTATTAAAAGACCACAAAGACAATTTATCTTGTGACACCTTGGCAGCTAAATTAAGCTCTTAACCAATGATACTCTCCGATAAGTAAGACCTAGAGATGTAAGCGAGAGATAAATACCGCTGCAACATAATGCATCCGTTAGACGACGGCCTGCTCGGCCTGCTGGACGTTAACGAGCCCAAATGATTTGTTGCTCTCATTTGCGGCCGCTCGGTCGAGTTAAACGGAGAACTGCCCATCGAATCCATCCATCATGTATCATCCTTAAATGTTGAGAGTCCTGACATCAGACCATCACGTCAGGTACAAACATAAAATCTCTGTATTGTTGAATGAGCTGATGACAACATGCTGCACCGTGAGTGGATATGATTGACTTTTGGGCACATATGTTGTTCACAGTCTCTATTTGGTGATTTTATTCTCAGATTTGTGGTCTTCACCTCGATCTGGGTTCAGCTGTCAGTCAGCTGTCAGTTTCTGTTCACACTGCGGCGAGTTTTTCACTGCATGAGGCTTCAGACCGTGTGAAAAGTGTCGACTGGTGAGTCTCCGGTTAGCGCCGGTTAGCATGGGCGGCTAACACTGATAGCCACGGTGGCTGAACTGACAAACACATTGGTTGAACAGAAAATTCAGCATCATTTGCAATGTAGAAAAATGAGAAAATCATTTAAAATCGATGAAATTTCAATAAGGTTTTTGTTGAAAAGCCAATGATCTTGTGTTGTGTTCATATTAATTTGTCAGTGTCTGTGGCGTTTGTCACAAAGGCCATCTGTCATGTTGTTTAAAGTAAGACTGACCTACTGTATGGACACCGTAAAGCACCACCAGCAGCAGCAGCAGCAGCTCGAGGTCTGTTTTTCCTTCCAGGTGACAGTAAATTGTTCTCCTGTAATGGACGTTGAAGCAGACTGTCCATCTCTGCCGGCCTTGGAGCTGATTTTTTTACTGCAGCCTTTCTCTCCTGCAACTAAAAAGAAAAAACAGAGTAAAGTGCTGCCAGCTTTCATTTTAAGACAAATCCTAAAGTCCAGGATTTAGTGGCATCTACAAACCAGACGTGTCGGCCTCCTTTATTTGCTCTCGAACCTCGTCTGTCTCCGAGTTTCATCAGCAGACCTCGGTGAGTGTTTGTGTTGCTGGATTCCTGGTGGATCCGGGAATTACCGCTCATTCTGCGCCGCTCACCTTCATGAGTCGGAGCCTTGTGATCATATAACGCCGACTCGCACCTCATCAGCGTGACAGCCTTCGGCCTTCGCGCTCCATGCGATGTGAAGATCAACGGATGGGCAGAGTCCCGAGCGTGGGGAATTCACTCGCTAAACGGGAGGCTTTCACCGCCGGTTCGTGTCGGTTGTCATCAGCGATCCGCATGAGCTGAGGTCACCACTTGCACGCCGTCGCCTCCCGCCGCCCGGCGTCGCAACTCAAGGCCGAGTAACGTTATTTGCTGTTGACGGGGGACGGCATCGTTAAAACTGTGTCGGAGCCGGTGTCACTCAGAAGCCAGGTGAGGATAATTATAATGGGGAAAACAGGAATGAGGGTGCTTTAATTGAGCTTTGCCGAACGCTCTAATTGGATGTTTCACACTAGTCAACACGCAGACACAAAAAGGCATCCTGGTTTACACTTTAATGAGCCTTTACTTCGCTTTTGTAGCCACAAGAGCTTCATTACAGCTGCATGGCACATGGAGGAGCTCTGCTGACGGCATGTTGATTGAGTTCATCTTCTAACCGGCTCGCTGTTCAGAGCAGAGTGCTGCTCAAAGTTAGACCTGCTGTGTCACAGGGAGGAGATACAGCTGTGCACATTCTCCTCTCGACTCAGCTGAGTCTTTACAACCTCGTGTTGTTTTCACCAGATCTGACCAACAATCCAGTGTTTGCAGAGATGCCAAACGCTGTGTGTCAGGACGAATCCAGCGGAAATGTGCCGAAAATGAAACTGAACTTCTGTTGGTTTCAAAGAAATTAAAAGCGTTCAGACGTCTGGGTCTCATCCACACATTGTTTCAGCCTTGGAGGGATTATCCTGACGCTGAGGGTCCTATCAGTCCATACACACTTGTTCTTCCTCACCGCTGCTGCGAGGAAGCATCAGATACAGTCTGCTGCTAACGCACCACCCAGCACTGTTTTTAGTAGCTGATGGAGGCATCCTGCTGTCTCAGGGACTGATTTTCTGTTTGACACTTATTTCATTTCCGCTAATCAAGTGATGTCAAACACCCACACAGACATACACAGTGATTATATGACATTTGTACTCACGTGGTAGCTTTCTCTCATATATACCTGCTTAAAAAAATATTATAATTTTAGGTTACTTATATTTATGCTGTCTATCTGTTTATTGAAGCCATTCACTATATTTACCATTTCAAACCCTATTTGTTCTGATTTCCTTTGATTCGGCTGTAAATTAGCCACTGAATTAGCATGCACTTGTTTCAGAATTTAATTGGCTGCACGAAGCGCCAGTCATCTGCTCAATCAGTTGCAATTGGCTCAATGTGCACAGGAAAGAATAGAACAAGGCGTTTCCTGTCACCGCTGACTCTCATTGGCTATTATCGGCTGTGGGCATCACATGGAAGATCCTAATTGTTCAGGTTTGGTGTCGACAGGTCAGAGTTTAGCGGAATATTAGCACGCCTGCTTTCCGTGGATTCTTATTGTGTTTTGCTGGATTGATCATCCATGTTATCGATCAGTGGGTCTATGAGACTTGATTGGTGCGTTGCCTCAGGTTTCTAATCAGCTGTTTTGTTGTTGCTGCTGTTGATTGGACCAGCTGTTGTGGCTTCTGTTGATTGGACCTGCTGTTGTGGTTGTACGGTGAAGGGATTTGCATTAGTTGAATCAGGAGAGTCTCGTCTTTCCAACAATATTTAGTATGAATGTAAACGCAGCAGAGGACCGAAGGCCCGGTGATGGGCCGTTGGACTGTTAACAGATTAGAAAATCAGCGTTTTTGAGTTTGCTCTCTCTTCTGTTCTCTCATGTTCTTTATGTTATCAAAAACATCATCACACACGTTTTAAAATCCAGTCTGCTTCAGCAGAAGTGCCTCATACAGCAGCCTGATTGGAATTCAGCTCGCTGTTTTCCAGGATATTTCGGTCAAGTGTCACATTTTCAAGGACTTTTCCATGACTGCGTCACAGAGAGCCGGCGCTGCAGGATCGTCCACACGGCTCTGCGCAGTCATTTTGATTTGAGCTTTAAGTGCACTGCAGATTATTCACCATATTTTAACGAGACAATGCTCTCTCGACAACACTAATCTCTTGTGAGTCAAGCGCCGTCGTTTCAGCTGTGATTTGTTTCTGGTTCATCATTTCTTTTTCTTCCTCCCGTTTTTCTTGATTTCTCTTTTCCTTCAGTTGTGAAAAATGGGGACTGTGAAGTGGAATTGGAAACAAATGTTCAGCACAAGCAGCTTCAGCTTTCAGTGAATATGAAGGGTGTGTTTCATTAAACGCAATCGTTGGAGGTTATCTGATTAATTACATGATTGCAGACGATGTGAGCCTCTCGAATGGGGGCTGGGATCCTTCACCTGCGCTGGGGTAGCGCTGCAGCGTACAACCTGTAAACACACTAATGAAATGGAACAAGAACGGAAAACATGATTCATGTCCTCGAGGCGGAGAAGGAGGCAACCATATCATCCATAACATTATTCCACTTCGCCGGCACTTGTCTTAATCACGGCGTAAGTCCGCGTTCAGGAAGCGGCCGCGGCTGAAGGAAATACAGGCCTCCTGCAGCGAGCTACCGGCTGACGGCTGCGGTCGCAACATGACAAAAGACCTCTGCGCCGGTGTTGTTCCTCCAGTCGGAGCAGCTGAAGGTCGAAGCGCTCCGAGAGGGAAAGACAAAGGAGATGAAAGGGAATTAAAGCGGCCCAATGTCTGTTTTCTTTCCTTCTGAGTGTTTGTGCTGAGACAGTCCGACCCCGAGGTGTTCTTCTTCTTCTACCTCTTCTTCTTCTCTGCAGTCAGGGATTTACTAACTTTTGAATCAGGGGGCACATTTGTAAAATGAGTCAGTGTGTTGTAAGACAAAGGAATTACAGCCCTGTTTATTACTATGTGTTTATTACTAGAAGTTGTATGGGATAATGTGCAGTGAGCAGGTTACTGTAGAGAAATAAACCCCCACAGGATGACACAGAAGCCTGACGTGAAGCGGGGGTCCACGCTCCATATTTTGCCCCTCAAATCAGCTGGCAGGTTGTTATTGGGCTTGGTACATTAACAGATTGCCCCTTTAGTCTATGACTGTTAGGAATTTCCGAGCAGCCGCTCGTCTACCGAGAAATAAACACTGCTGAATTTTGGCGATTGATTGATTGATTGATTCAAAATTGACATTAGACATAAGAGTGCTGTGTTCTAAGTGTTGTTATACCATGGTCTGGGTGAATACTCGATTCTGATTGGCTGCAGGGTGTCCATTAAAAAGTGTCATAGGACACCTATAAAAGAAGTTCCGGTCAAATAGCCTGATTGTTCTAAATTATCGGCTGGCTCAAACGCTAGTTGGTAACCGTGGCAACAGAAACTCAGAACATGCGTTAACATATGTTATTTCACAGTTTATTTATAACAACGGCAAGACAGTACACAAAACATGAGCGATTTTAAAGTTTCATTTAACCTGTTTGGTGAATTTGATAGTTTAGAAGACTGGGACGCAGCAGAAGAGAAAGAGAGAAGAGAATAAAGGAAGGAGACGCGACACAAGGAGGTGACACCGGATAATATTTCTAAAAACGATTGACTTACTTGCTTGACACCCATTTAATGATCAGAGTGAGGCTATTTCTTGCAATAACAACGATTTAGGAAACTGTGGACTTTGATTCTTTGAAACAAATTTTCGCATCATCCTCTGGACAAACACGAGCGGTAAGAGGTGCACTTCTCCTCTGAAATGATACTTTGTAACGTAACATAACGTTAATCAATCATCTCACTTCCCTCCACTGATCAGGCCTAATATAAGAGCTGCGGCCGACTGAGCTGCAGGTTCTGTGGCCAGAGCTGGTTACCTTGGCAACGCGTCACAAGAGATATTAAATAGTCCACTCAGCCGCTTCTTGTGAAAAACGTAGGATTTTAACGGTAAAAAACAACATTGAGGTATTGATAATTGATTTAATATTTATTTTTTCATAAGTGACCGTGGTATAAGCGGCATAATGCCCGACGAGGTGTCCATTATCAGAAATGAATGGACGACGCGGAAGCAACCGCACGCTCCGCGTCGGGCATTATCTCTTACTTAATGGATGTATGATTGTCTTCACTATGCTAACAGCATTTTTCAGCCTTTTTGTGGCTCCTTCAGGCGCTGGCAGCATGAATTATTTGAATGAAGGAAAACTCAGCAGTGACTTGAGACATGAGGCTTTTCATTAATATTTGACAGAAATCAGGATCTTCCCCTCACATTAACGAAAGAGCTTCAGTTTCCCCCCCCAGCAGGACTCCGGTGCCACAGTCCTGCGCTCCGACCACCTCCCTGTGACTCCAGCCTGGAAAATCAAGTTTCACTCACTCAAAGAAACGTTGTCTTTGAACACAATCCAGGCGGCGTAGTTATGAATGCAATGAATTAGTTTTGTATAAATGTCGTTTCTAGGAGACGGCTCCGAAAGTGCTGCCGCTCCTCTGACGTCTGATTAAGGAATAAAAAAGATGTGAAAGTCGAGAGGTGTCGTATAAAAACCCACTCCTGCGCTCGCAGAGACGAAGCTCTGCTCTTTCAACATGGTTTAAGCTGATTTCATCACCGCTGCAGGATCGAGCTGATCGACGCCTCGCTGATCAATGAAAGCTATATCATTCCCAATTAATATTTATCAAAAAGTATTGATTATTTTTTAAGGTTTTCAGAGATGTAAACACAAACTGGTGATGGAGAAAAGTCCCAGAAGTTCACAGTAAAATGTTTCCTGCTGCAGTGGATGAATTCTACACTTTATTTGCATTGAATTAAAACCAGCGCGTGTTTTTCTTTTAATCTTTTAAAGCTGACCTGTAATAGTTACTAAAATAACGTTAACTCGGAGTGACTCATCAGCGTACATACACACATACAACACACTCCCTCTCTCTGAGTTCACCGCCGTCCTCAAGGACACGCAGGTACGAGTGGACATATGGCGACAGCTTTATTTACACGCCGTCTAATTCATTATTTATTTCCCGTGTTCCTCTGAGACACGGATACACTGGATGTTTACACATTTTCTCTCGTCTCGCTGAAGGGCGGTTTTACACCGACAGCTGCAGGGTTCAGATCAACAGCGAACGCACGAATGACGAGCTGCGTCCTGATTTCAAACTGCGAACAGACTGCGGTCGAAGTCGCCACGCTGCAGAGACAGCCTGACGGGGCGATGAGAGGACGTCCTGCACCGTGAGATTACCGCCAGTCGCTGTTCCCAAATCAGCTGATTTACTCCATTTGTACGAGTTTTCTGCATTAAGAAAAAGCTTTTGTTGAAAATGATATTTGCTTTGTTAACTAAAAATATTATGACATTGATATTCTGATGCAAATGACATGCAGTATAACAGAAGATGTTTCTCTGTTCAGTCCACATTTCTGAGTCTCAGTAGCTGATTTTGCTTCTTTGAATTAAAAGAAATGTCGAAGCTTCAACAGCTCGTCATCTCCGCTCGGTTGACGGACGAACGGTGTAGGATCCTACAGAAACCTGGGCTGCGTTTAGCGGCCACAGCTCTTTATTTCTCGCTGTCTGTGCATGGCGACGGTCGAGGCCTATGATGGCAGACGTCCACACCCTCACCGTCCACCTTGCTACCTGAAGGACACACCTGTCCTGCAGTGGCGCTGAATGCTTGGCGGAGACAGGTGGTGTAATACGGCTGTGATTCCCAGGGACGCCGGTCTGCTCGGCCTCTGCTGGCTGCTGTCCTCAGCCTCGCTCAGCCTCTGTCCTCTGGAGTGACGAACATGACGATCAGGACTAAACTCAAACTCCAGGCCTCTAAATGTGCCTTTTTTAAGGTGGATAGAAGAGCGGAGACAGGAAATGAGGAATCACTTCCAACACAGACCTCAGACTGTGGTTGTTTTGGGTTCAGGGTTCAAACCAGCCTGTGATGGACTTTTTTTCGGCCGCAAAATTGAATTGCTCCATTAATCCTGAAGCAGCATCGTTATTTTGAACAAACCACAAAGAAACAAAAAAACTCTTTAAAATTCTTTGTATGAAGTGCATTAAGTTGCATTTTTAAGGTGATTTTGTGCAAAGTGTTTTCCAGTCTTCACACACTGATGAGCTACCAGGTCCTGGTCTGACCATGAGCAGCAGTTTGGGTTCACGGACTGTTTGACAGGTTAATTTATCTGTTTTAATCTAAAGTCTGCGCTGTCCTGAGAGCTCTCAGCGACGTCCTGACACAAACCTTGATTCTGCTGTTTTCCCAGTGAAACCAGTTTCTCCCAGTCCAGTCCAGTCCAGTCCAGTCCTGCCACTGTAAGGGAGAACGCATTTGGACTCACGCAGCCTGAGGCCTTCTGAAACTCGCTGTGCTCAGTTCTTCTCTCTGTGGGTTGGACTGTCAGATAAGCTGCCGTTGAAACGGGAGTTCGACTTTGATCGCCAGTGAAAAAGCGTCCACGGCGAAGTGACCGATAACAGGCAGCGACGTCTGACGGCACGTTCGGCGCCACAGGAAGCAGCTGCAGCGTCGGATCCAGCTGTTCTCATTAAAGCTTTTCTTCCTTCAGAATCTGTAGGTTACTGCCAGCTACGCTCCGGTCATCTGGATTTTATTCTATCGAGCATTTCGAGTGTGTGTGAGTCACCAAAAATCACCTGATGGACATTTTTCTCTCTTGGTGTCCCGTTTGCGTCCCTGCTGACGCTGACTGTCCAGTTTAAAGACTCTAGAATATTCTAAAACTGTATTAGAGAGACTTTAATACTGCTGGATGTTTCCACCTGTGGAGCAAACCTCTGACGGAGGTGGTGACTCGAGCATCAGCTCACAACCAGACGCGGTGTTGTGACGTCGTAACGCCGCCGTGCTGCTGATGGAGACGTCAGTTGGACAGACGCCACTCGGTATGTTGGAAACGGGCGGCACTGGGGGTTTGTGGTGGAGCCGCGGGGAGGGCGTGCAGTCATTGGCTGCTGGTTGTCGTGTGTGTCGTAAAATGAAGAGGATGTCGAGAGAAACGGCTTCCTCCGCTCTTCAGTGTGTGAACGAGTCTCTGGGTCCGGCGTGAGTCACCTGACCTGCAGGTCTGAAACTCTGAGCCGTCTCTGGGCCTTTTACGCGTCGTGTGTGTCGTCACGGTGACCGTACGTGTGCGTGTTGTGAACACAGTACAGAAAAGTACCTGAAAACTGGACCGCAGGGAGCACTTTGCTGTCTGTTTTGCATATTAATGAAAAATTATTGAGCGCACTTGAAGCTGCGGCGGCTCCTCGGCGCTTTCAGAGACTCGGTTCACATGAAAACAAGCTTGTCGACATTGATGCATTTGCTCTTAATTGAATTGATTGCCTTAATTAATTCACCTGTTGTTTGTCCCAGAGGCTCATTTTGTGTTTTAATGGCTGCCACCGAATCCATTTAAAAGTGATTTCATATCTAATGTGGAACTGATTCACCTTAAAGCATCTTTCAGGTGAATTATCGAGCTGGAAAAAGGATCATCGATGTCTTTTCCTCCAGCGGAGGAGCGAGTTCGTGTCCGTCCTCTCCCTTTGTTTCGCTCCTCTTCATGTACCTGGCTGCCAGGTGCAGGTCGGAGAGTATTCAATCTGTTGTTGACGGCGGGCTCGGAGAGAGGAAGAGAGGAAGCGAGGAAGAGAAAAATGAGTTTCAGATGAGAGGATGAGCGGAGGAAGAGATGAAGCGAGGGGAAAACGGAACGAGAGGAAGCAAGAGAACGGGCTGGAGAGCGGAAAGCAGAGCGGTCGGAGGACGTGGAGGAGAAAACTCGCTGGATATCAAGCATTAGAGGACGAGAGAGCGAGATAGAGAGCAAAAGGCGAGAGGGGGAGAAAGCGAGCGATAACGAGGACGCCTATTTAAATGTCAGGTTCCCTCAGGTAACTAACACTGTGAAATGACCTCCGTTTCCACACAATAAAATCCAGCAGAGTGATACGGGATTATAAACACACGGCGAAGCAGCTCACCGCTTCAAATGCCACACCGAGCGTTTGTGTTCTTTATCCTTGACTCGCTTTGACCCACATACTTGAGGGATTTCTCAGGTGTTTCTCTGCTGTGGTCACAGCGGGGCGCTCTCTCAGGCCTCACGTTTGGGGCTTTTCGATCACTTTTTTTCTTTGTGGGATTCATGTGTTAAAATTACTTTCAGATTTTATTTGTACACATATTAATTGCCTGTTTAACACACAGTATCGTGATCAGGAGACATCTGAGGCATCTGCTCTGATTCTGGCTGCTGCGACGCCTCACAAACCAAAAGGAGTCGCTGATTATTGATAATTTTCCCAATAATTCCATTCATTTTTATTCTGATTAGTTATTAGTCTCCGCTCTGCCATCCAGAACATCATTAGTGCCACCCGCAGCTGCAGATCCAGCCTGCAGCGAGGCAGATGAGGCTCCTCATCCTCTGCCTTTTTGCCTTTTGCCGTGTGAACCTTGTATTTCTGTGAAAATCGCTTCCATCATTTTCATGTGTCACCGCCGTTTGGAGCAGCTCCCATTTTCTAAACTCTCTTTGGCGTTGCATTCAAGGTCAGGCTGACATTTGAGAACTGATTGTCGGCTGCTGTGAAGTCACACTCAGAGACAAACACAGAGTGAAACGCCGACATCGTTCAGAGAGGACGCTTTTTCATCCCTGTTGTTTGAGTGCCTGTGAACGCAGCACAGAAACAGCAGCCCCGTGAGGTGTTTTCTTATTAAAGTTGCTTTAAGCTTGCGGTCAACCGGATTGGTCCGAGGGGTTTTGCGTCTCCTAGCAACAGCGTGAATGTTGCGATGAGGCCGGACGCCGACGCCGCCCTCTTGATGTCCACGGCTGGAGTGCGATGTATGGAGAGGCTGATGGAAGACAAGTGTTGCTGTGAATAGATGCAGAGAGAGCTGGAAACATGAAAGAGGAGACTGAGAGAGAGACAGAGAGAGACCAGAAAGACGAGAAAGACGAGTGATTGTGTTTGACAGCATCTGACCGGCGACACACACACACACACACACACACACACACACACACACGCCGACACTGATTGACAGGACGAGCTGCTTGATTACAGGAAGTCGCTCGTCTGTCTTCACAGACGTTGTGAAGTGACATCAAACGCAGCACGAAGTCTTTGCAGCAGAGATCAAGGACACACACTCACTGATGTGTGTGTGTGCGTGTGCATGTGCGTGTGTGAGAGACAGAGAGAGATATGATCATTAATATATAATGTATATATATACAGCTGTGTGTTTTTATTTGCGAGGGTACATCTACTGTATGTTACATGCACGCACATTTTTTATCACATGCTGTAATTGCTGTGTGTGTGTGTGTGTGTGTGTGTGTGTGCGTGTGTGAGTGAGAGAAACAGTCTATACTCACAATTATTAATATGCAGTACAGCTCAGTATCTGAGTCTGTCTTTATTAGCATGAGTATATCTAAATAACATACACATACATTTTTGCTCTCACTGCTCTTTAATTATTGTGTGTGCGTGTGTGTTTGTGTGTGTGTGTGTGTTTGTGTGTGTGTGTGTGTGTCTGTGCATGTGTGTTATCTGGCAGCTGTTTGACAGCGAGCTCTGGCATTGACGTGGCTGCCGCAGGAGCTGCTATTGTCAGTCCGAAAAGCATAAAATCCTGTCGCTTAATTACCAACGGAGAGAAAAAGAGGGAGAAGGAAGTGGAAGCAGGAGACAGAGAGCAGGAAGTACAGAAAAGAGATGGAGACAGAGACAGGAGGCCTGGAACAATCCTGGAAACCCGCAGAGGGAAGAGTTTATATATTCAGTCGAGACTGAAATGAACTTTCTCGTAAAATCAGTCCTTCCAGAACTGAGTGTATGTTCTGATTTTAAGGTCTGCTGAGGTTTCAGTTGTATATGCTGATGTAAAAATACAAATAAAAGTACTGCTTTGAAAATAGAACTTCAGTAAAAGTATGTAAATATAATCAAGAACTAAGAGCAGTAAAATGTCCCTGTTCTGTTCTCCTGATCTCCTGTTCTCATCAGATTACTGTGGCTCAGTCGTTCATGTCAAAGCAGGATTTTACTGTTGGAGCTGGTTGAGCTTCATTTGAACTAATGATTCTTTTCATTCTGGATCAATCTGCTGATTATTTCCTCCATTAATCGATCGATCGTTCGGTTTGGAAACATTGTGAAAATAGTGAGAAATGTGGTGACGATGAGGCCAAAGTGACGCCTTCACAGTGTTTGTTTAGTCCAAAGCTCCACATTATTACAAACACATTCAGATCATTCAGAGGAAAAGCAGCAAATCAAACATCAAATGATTGTCAGAAGTTTCCTCTTCATCAGTCGTCTTAATCAGTGAATGGAGCTGACAGCTCCATAGCGGGTCGTGTTCTGTTGCTGTACTTATGGTTGTTCGTTCGCAGACGTGTTCGATGCTGATGATGATGTTTCGTTCAGATAAGAACATGTTTCCTCTCTGGTGGTTCTTCCTGTTCCTGTTCTCAGACGATGAGATGTGGTTGAAAGCTCAGTGAAAAAACCTGATTTTAACATTTCACTCTGTGAAGTGATGGCTGAGATCTGGAACACAGAAGTCCAGAAACACATGTGGATCAGATCAGTTTACCTGGATGATGTGAGTGGAAGTGAAATTGAACACCTGAGATGTCGGCACAGCGTGTGGGAACACTTCCTGCTCGCTTCTGGCCGCGAGTGTTCCTTCCCGTGACGTTCCCTGATTTCAGCAGTTACCTTGTTAATGTCGTTGTTCCTGAATGATGCTAAAGGGAACAGTTTGGGACCCTTTGAGCTCTGAATGTGGCCAAAAATGAACATGGAAGCGTCACATTTGGTTAAATGAAGGTTTAAAAAGAGGCTTCAGCAGTCAAACATCAGAAAGGTCAGTCGCTCTCAGTTACCTCAGCGTCACGTCTTCTTATTTTTGTCAGATGTTTTAGCTTCCTGAACGTTCTGATCTGCGGTGCAGAGAGGAGGGAGAGGACAGAGGAAGAGGAAGGTGGAGGGTGAGGAGAACTCTCTCCTCTGTCTCTGTCTTTGTGTCTCTTTCCTGACAAATCTAAATGTTATCAGCTCCCTGGCAGTTCGTCCCCTCAGAGCTGTTAAAGTCCACTCTGTCCCCTGAAACTCCGCAGCCAATGAAAGGCCACCGCCCGGCTGAAAGGTCACGAGCTGCGTTAGCGCAGCAGACTGCGACGTCCGTCCTGTCAGAGCGTCCTTGAGTCAAACTCTCATTTCATGTCTGTCTGGAAAGTCTCAGATGTAAGAGCTTCAGGTGGCACCAGAGCGTGAATATGCTTCATCGGGGGGTTTTTTTTTTGCTTTTTGTCTGTGTGAAGAGCAGCATGGGGAAGTACCACCAGGAGGACTCACTGCTGGAAAAACCACCCAGGGAGCCACATGGAGGCACAGCAGCGGTCTGCTAACTGGAGCTAATTCTTTGCTCCAAGCATGCAAAGCTGAGCCTAATCCTGCAGCCAAATCTGGACCTGAGTGGGCTCACATCTGGTCCTCCAGCACCAGAACACAACCACGACAGGCCCAGCGCGGGTGGATTTAGGCAGCGTAGCTTTAGGGATGGTTGGTCCACCACTTTGGTCCAGACTGAATGTCAGACAGGATGAATCTGACTTTAGTGATCCTCTGATTTCTCTTCTCGCGCCATCGTCACTTCAAAATGTCACTTTGACTGATTCTTTGGTTTATGATCACACGCCTGCAGACCAGTGACATCACCGTCAGCCTCCGATAGGACTTTGAGTTCAGTGTTAATTAGCAAGCGTTAGCATGCTAAACTGAGAGCTCGGTGTGGGCTGACACAGACCACGATGTGTGCATGTGTTTCGATGCATGCTCGATGCTGCCGTCAGATGTGGCAGCTTGATCAGTACGCTGAAGTGCAGGCTGACGCATCTTCAGTGCACAGCATCAATCTATGTCCGCACGTCGGCATCACATTCATGAAACATGCTGTCAGAGTCAGCACAGACTTTTTGCTACTACTGCTACCAATAAGATGAAATAGCCCTTTATCGTCCAGCAGGACATCACCGACAAGAACCTCGCCACCTCAGAACAAAGCATTTTTAAATTCCTGGTGCAGCACTCCCTGCTGTGATTAGCTCTGTCAGATTATTTCATATTTTCTAGTCATGCTTTTGGCTGCGTATATGTTTGTGTATGATCTTACTTCTTTCTTCTTTGGCTGCTGCTCTGCCCTGTTCCTGCACCTCAAAAGACGAATCCTCATGCTCCTCTTGAGTTCCACTGTCAGTCCAAAACCTCTTCTCCTGCACAGAACACGTAAAAAAACGACTTCCCGACCACGGGAAGAAATCTTTCTGACTTGACCTCCAGCGCCACCTCATGAACACACTACAGTCGTGTCTTAATTCATCTCAGATTTGGGTAATTACTGTGAAATTTGCATAGAATTCATTAGCAGTCTCTAATAAACTCTTGATGTCTTGGCACTCACAACATTCTTGAATTACTGAAGCGTTTAGCTAACAGCACCGGCGAGGATAGAACACCTTCAGGCATCAGAACAATATTAACAAAATACACTTTTGTCTGGTGAAACAAAAGTCAATTTGCTTGATTGCTTTTATTAGTGGAGGGAACGGTATCTTGGGAGCAATTGTGTGGATTTGACAGTTAAATTGATTCTGCAATTAGGTAATAACCTAATAACCCGGGCGTCTTTTATTTCAGTCTTCAGGGACACCTGCTGTGCGACTGTGAGCTCTGAACCACCAGAGGACTGGGTCATATTGACAATACTGTCAGTGATTGGGGTAGTCGGATACAAGACAGATAGATAGATAGATAGATAGATAGATAGATAGATAGATAGATAGATAGATACTTTATTCATCTCCAAAGAGAAATTTGCAGCTCAAAAAGGTGGACACACAAGGGCATGCAAAATAAGAACAAGAACTACTTTCAGGTAATGAGCAACTTACAAGTAAGTGGCAAAAATACAAAACAAAATAACAATATAAGAAAAAATAGTGAAATAAAAATAAAGAACTAAGCTATACAGGAAAAAACATCTGAACTAAACATTCAAGCAGTTAAATATGTGCACAGTAGTGCAGTTGTGCAAAATAACAGTGTGCAACAGTCGGTTTGTCCACACTTTGGTCCACCATATTGATGTGTATGTGATGGAGTCCAGCATTTTGATGTGTGTGTGATGGAGTCCAGCATTTTGATGTGTGTGTGATGGAGTACAGCATATGGATGTGTGTGTGATGGAGTCCAGCATTTCGATGTGTGTGTGATGGAGTACAGCATATGGATGTGTGTGTGATGGAGTCCAGCATTTTGATGTGTGTGTGATGGAGTACAGCATATGGATGTGTGTGTGATGGAGTACAGCATATGGATGTGTGTGTGATGGAGTCCAGCATTTTGATGTGTGTGTGATGGAGTACAGCATATGGATGTGTGTGTGATAATGTCCAGCATATGGATGTGTGCGTGATAAAGTGCGTGTGTACAACAATGACAGGACAATCTGAAAACACAGGTAACTAAACCAAAGGCTGCACAGAAACACTGCAGAAGTATTATTTAGGATGTGGTGCAGACGTAGAGGAACACCCTCACATAGGAGACCAGAAGTCACTTCAGTGTTTTATTACTGCTGGGTTTTTTTTGTTTGTTTTTTTAAGATGACGGATCAGTGTCCCTCCTCGAGACGTTTTAGCTGATGAGGAGGATTTGGATAAGGCGCGCCTGCATTTTGTTGTTTGACAGCCGGTGAAGCTGTAGATGTGTGGGCGTGATGTCGGGACAGGAGAGAGATTTGTTGAGGATTAACGTGAAGCATTTTCTAAAAAGACTCCAGTACAGCAGTGATTCCTTCCTGAGGAACCTCTGTGTTTCTGCAGGCAGCAGAAAGAACAGAAAGCAATAAAAACTGAGCTGTGATGTGCTCGCAAGAAGCAATATGGTGACACATGTGAGGGTGAGCGATGCAGAGGGAAACCTTTGCACCCTGAGAGCATTATTACGTATATCTACAAATCTAAGCCGAGCTTTCATCTCATGAAAGGCACGAACGCACGGCGAGCGCACCGCCTGCACCGAGCTGTGCGAGCTTGTCGGTTTTTTCCCTGACATTTCCATCAGCAGCTGAAAGCCTTTTTTGATGTTCAGTTTGCCTCCTTAAGAACGTTTTTAACAGGCAGACGTATAAGATTGACAAATATTTGATTCGGGTGCCCAAACAGCTCAAAGAGCACCTTGTTTGGCCTTGAAACACATGAAGTTAAATCTAAAAAGCCAGAACACAAAGTGTCTGCTGCTGCCTGTGAAGCACAAACCTGCACAGAGAGATTTCCTGCCGCCGTGTCTGTTTCTATTTCGATGACGACCCGAGCTTCATCACGACTAAATTAAATAAATTAAACATGCTTTTATTGAATTTCTTCAATATTGTGATTTTTGTCTAAATCCTAAACCTCAGACTAACCTAACACTCAACTGTTGGTTGAATTTCTGATTATTAATTCCACATTTTTAAGATATAAAAGTTAAATTTATTCTGCTCCCACTGCAGCGTGGCCTTTTCAACAGTCCTACACTAAAACAAATCAGTGAAAAACCCGAGACGTTGTCTGACTCCACCCACCTGAAATAGAAGAGACTGTATGTGTGGCCACGCCTCTTAATTAACTTTCGTTTTTTACAACCTGGACCTTATTTGTAGCATTAAATACGACCACTTACTCACCCAGACAACTTTGGTGGCATTTGGAGTCGTTTTGAAGAAATTAGCCCCAGAGGAGCGGCGCGTATATCCGTATAATGCGAGTACTCGGGGCATCCATGCGCAGCCTCTATATAACGCATAATCTGCAGAAACTCGTTCATATTCCAATATTTTGTTCTGATATGCTGGTGCTATTCCCCTCTGAGCCCGTGGTGGCATGTTATCAACATCCGGCGTCTCTAGACAACTACCTCTGACGTGGATGATGTCATTACCGACCGCCGCTCAGAGGGGAATAGCACCAACATATCATAACAAAATTTTGGAATATGAACGAGTTTCTGCAGATTATGCGTTATATAGAGGCTGCGCATGGATGCCCCGAGTACTCGCATTATACGGATATACGCGCCGCTCCTCTGGGGCTAATTTCTTCAAAACGACTCCAAATGCCACCAAAGTTGTCTGGGTGAGTAAATGGTCGTATTTAATGCTACAAATAAGGTCCAGGTTGTAAAAAACGAAAGTTATCCTTTAAGACCACCACGGACACTACATCCTCTCTTCATAGAACCAGAGTAACTCTACTTTGCAGCTGTAATTTAAAAGAGATTGAAGAAATCGAGGGCAGCAGTTGGAGTTAAATGAGAGTGATCAGCAGAGGAGACAGCTGTGCTGGTTGAAATGAGACGGACACATGGTCTCCTGGGTGGAGGTCTCGTCGATGGTCTCCTGGGTGAACGTCTCGTCTATGGTCTCCTGGGTGGAGGTCTCGTCTATGGTCTCCTGGGTGAAGGTCTCGTCGACGGTCTCCTGGGTATCAAACCTGCTGTTTAACCTCTGACTGAACTTTATCTGCAGCAAAGAGAATTGGAAACACGGAGCTGCTGGCAGATTGAACGTCTGTTCCAGATATCTGATGCAGAGGAGCTGATTTTGCTCCTCCAGGTTTAGTTTTGATGAGCAGACCCGTCCCCGGTGGTCTGAGTGCTCTGGATGGTTCATAACCCAGCAGCAGAAATGTACTGAAATACGTTTTGGCCCCGAACCATTCAGAGCTTTATAAACCCACGGCGGTATTTTAAAATCAATACTTGGACAAACAGGAAGCTAGTGCAGGTGGATTAATGTGATCCACTGTCCGGGTCTCGGTGAGGACTCTGAATCAGGTGCAGCTGCCTGACTGACTGTTTTACAGAGCTGTAAAGACAGAGTTACAGTTGCCTCGTCTGCTGCAGGTAAACAGATATGCACATTTGTTTTCTGTAGGGAGCATGTTGAGGTCCACTCAAGCAGAAGACTCAGTCTCAGTTTGTCGTCTTTTTGTGTCATTCTGCATCTGTTGCTGTGCAGCTTCTGTTTAAACTTGCTCTACGTCTCTTTGCAGCTGTTTTGTGTCTAATCTTAGTCTTTCTTATCTCTTTGTGGTTGTTTTCTTTCTATTTTAGCTGTTTTCTGTCTCCTTGTAGTTCTCTCCTTTTTCTTTGTAATGAATTGTCATCTCTTTTTAGTGGTTTTGAGTCTTTCTGTGGTGGTTTTGAGTCTTTCTGTGGTGGTTTTGAGTCTTTCTGTAGTGGTTTTGAGTCTCTCTGTGGTGGTTTGGAGTCTTTCTGTAGTGGTTTTGAGTCTCTCTGTGGTGGTTTGGAGTCTTATTGAAGTTGTTTTGAGTCTTTCTGTAGTGGTTTTGAGTCTTTCTGTAGTGGTTTTGAGTCTTTCTGTGGTGGTTTGGAGTCTTTCTGTGGTGGTTTGGAGTCTTTCTGTAGTGGTTTGGAGTCTTTCTGTGGTGGTTTGGAGTCTTTCTGTGGTGGTTTTGAGTCTTTCTGAAGTTGTTTTGAGTCTTTCTGTAGTGGTTTTGAGTCTTTCTGTGGTGGTTTGGAGTCTTTCTGTGGTGGTTTGGAGTCTTTCTGTGGTGGTTTTGAGTCTTTCTGTAGTGGTTTGGAGTCTTTCTGTGGTGGTTTTGAGTCTTTCTGAAGTTGTTTTGAGTCTTTCTGTGGTGGTTTGAAGTCTTTCTGTGGTGGTTTTGAGTCTTTCTGTGGTGGTTTTGAGTCTTTCTGAAGTTGTTTTGAGTCTTTCTGTGGTGGTTTGAAGTCTTTCTGTGGTGGTTTTGAGTCTTTCTGAAGTTGTTTTGAGTCTTTCTGTAGTGGTTTTGAGTCTTTCTGTGGTGGTTTGGAGTCTTTCTGTGGTGGTTTTGAGTCTTTCTGTGATGGTTTGGAGTCTTTCTGAAGTTGTTTTGAGTCCTTCTGTAGTGGTTTTGAGTCTTTCTGTAGTGGTTTTGAGTCTCTTTCAGTAACATTTGCAGCTGCTGCTGATGAGAAGGCTACAGAAGCCGAGTGACTACCGTCCAAACCGTCCTCTGGCTTATTTGTTAAATAAGGAGGAAACTATGTTTGGAAGAAATCCAATAAATCCAACTCTTCAGTGTTGTTCAAGCAGACATCTAAAACTTTGAACGGTTACCCCGCGAGAAGGGAGGAGAGACAGGTGGAGAGATGAAAATGGCCTAAGTGATGAGAACGGAGGGCTGAGGAGGAGGAAATGTTTTGTGAAGGAAACAGCCGTTTATTTGTCCGGAGGTGGAAAGTGGAGCTGCCAGTAATAACAAAGGGGCCATGAATCAGAGCCATAATTAAATGTGAGCCTTGGACCAAGGTGAGTCTTGGAATAAAGTGTTTCTTGGAACGCCGGCATGCAACGTCCAGCCAGAGTCCAGCCAATGATAAACAGCAGAGAGGAGGAGAGAATGGAGGGCGGCCAATGTCGGGTCATTTTTGGGGGGGTGTTGGGAGGGAGGGGAGGAGAGATATTTCTATTTTAGCCTTTATTGAAACAGGTCCAAGGAATAGATCAGCTGAGTACAGCAACACTGCACACACCAGTGACTAACGCAGTGCATTCAGTGTTTCAGGGATGATGGGATGTGGACCGTCCGAACAGGAAGCAGAACGAACATCACCCCCCAGCCGAGAGCAGCAGTGCTGGATGGGTTAACCTGGAGTTAGACTTGACTTTGTGATACTTTCAAGTGAAAAATAAAACTAATCTATTAGGCTAATTAGGCTGTTATTGTTTAACATCACTTTATTTCAATATCAATGTAACTTTTATGAACCTCTATCAGTGTGAACAGACTCCTGTAAACATGGAAAATCCATCATGATAACGAGATACCGAACTAGGAATTGATCTTAGACCTCCACCAAGGAGGCTTCAGTGCTCCATACAAAACCCACAGTTCAGCTACCAATGAGTGAGTCCTGATCTCAACAAAAACTCCTCTTCAGGATCCAGGAAGCATCAAAAATACTCGGTGCAACCTCCCGTATCCAGCCGGCGTGCTGCAGTCGGCTGCAGGGAAAGAGCCCAGCGGGGTGATGGAGGGTCCACGGAGCAGAGAGGCTGGAGGTGGAGAATAATCTCATTCTGCAGAATGACGTTTTGTTAGATGAGCACATTTTCTGAATTCATCGATATCCTGCAGGCTGGGGAGGAAGCTCTGGGACCCAGACGTGCCCCCAGGCTGCCAGTTGATGATCACTGCTGTAGCATCAGTTCTATAGTTCAGAATTTGAACTCCTGAATGATTTTGGCAACAATCCTCCTACATCATACAGTCATTGATCTGATTGGTTGTTAGTCTGTGACAGACGGTGATATGTCCCCGCCCTTTCCGAACAGTTTGCATGGACGACTTCCTGCGTCAGGTTAACATTTTGTGGAGCGACCAATGAGAGGAGAACGTTCGTCAAGATGCGAGAACGTCTCAGAAATGTTTGGCAGTGATTGTTCTGATTCCTTCAGCTTAGTTGTTTTTCATATTTCAGTTCAGGTTCATCTTTGTTGTTTCAGTTTGACTTTATTCACACAGCAACAGACGTTTAGATTTGACAGAGAAAAACAAGATTTTTCTCTTCAAAGTCGAGAAACAAACAGCAAAATGCACAAAACGCTTAAACAAGAAGTCAAGAAGACGAGCAAAGACGCGACTTTGTCGGGTGACAGGGACTAAATTACAACTGGAGACGAGATGGAGGGGAACAAGGACACAAAGGAAAGAGCTGAAAAGAAAATCGCCTGCAGGGGCGACGCCAGGACACAAAGATGCTGAATGTCACAGAGACGAAGAGTTTACAGAGAAAACTTCCACACAGGCGACAGAAAGTTACCAAAACTACACCAGTGAAAGAAAAGTAGAGAGAGATGAAGAGTGACTGAGACAAACAGCTCCAGGTTTGATTCAGTGAAGTAAAATGTGCCAACGTTCATTCAGTTTTTTTAATTAATGTGACAAAAAGGACACATGAGCTAAAGCAGCGTTTCCATCAACATGATCATTAATGAGACAAACGTTCAGCTCGCTGCTCATTTCATTTGTGCCAACATTTGGAAATGATGTGTGTGTGTGTGTGTGTGTGTGTGTGTGTGTGTGTGTGTCCAAACACATGCAGGTTGAATGACTCGTCAGTGTGAATGAAAGTGTGAAAGTGTGTGTGTGTCTCAGCCATGTGATGAATTGGTGGCCTGGTGTAACCTCCCTCCCCCGGTGCATGCTGGGACGCACAGCCCTGAGTGCTGCTGATGGAGGTGTGGAGGGTGTGGAAGAAACAGCAGAAGATAAGATAAGATAAGATAAGTGCACTCTCGTGGACACTCTGTTATTTGTGGATTTATTCTGGTTGGCAGAGTTTGGACGTTTAGCATCGAGGACGTTTGTCCCCCCTCGGCCCGGCGAACCGTCTTAGTCACCACTTTGGTTCAGGCTAAAACATCTCAACAGCTATTGGATGGATTGCCTTTACATTTGCTGCAGACATTCATGGTACCCAGAGGATGAACTCTAATAACTCTGATGATTCAGCGCCATCATCAGGTCAAAGTTCCAGTTTGAGGAATGCTTTGTTTTATGATTTTAATTAGCTAACATTAGCATGCTACACATTAGACAGAGGCAGGAAAACAGTGAGCCGAGCCACAATATTTAAAAATCAACCAACCAGATGATGTGACGGAGCAGTGGAAAGACTAACAAAGATGGTTTTGATGAGTTTTATTTTGTTTCTGTCGGTTTGATCGAAGTGAACAAGAAAGCTCGTCCTAGTTCAGTGACAGAAACTTGAATTATGATCGTGTTTTTCTGATTATTAATAAAAAATAAGAGTAAGAACATTTTCTTTCTTGACATTTATGGGTTCACACTAGAGGTAAGATCGGGCCCAAAAAATCCAGCCCGACCCGACCCAGGCCCGCGAGTATTAAAGCCCGACCCAGCCCGAGCCCGACCGATTAACGTGATTTGCAGGCCCGAGCCCGAAGCAAATCCGAAATTTCATATTTTATTTGTGAGGACTCGGGAGGAGGAGGGGTGATTTATGATAACAAATTAAAGCCTGTCTTTTGTAATGAAATCTAAGTTAAACAAGACTGTATAAACATTTACATCTTTTATATTTCTGTGTCTGCAGAGGTTACATTAACCGACAATTTTCCATCATTGACGGATTTTTTTTAAGAGTTGACGGAAAAATTTAAGGCCGTCCGTCATTTTGACGGGTTGAAAATTGGGCCATAAACCACAGCAGCAGTACGTCCTTAAGAATTTAGCGCAGCACTTTAAGAGAGAGAGAGGCAGAGAGACAAAGAAGAACAATGACGGATGGATAATAGACAGAGACGCAAGTTTTATCAGCGCACGTTTCTGTAGCATTTTCAACAATCAATTTGAAGCTTTTCCACACCTCACTCTTACCGGTACATGTTTGCCTTTTCCATTCCCCTGTCTTTAGTTTATCCTTCACTTCTTGCTGCTCCGTATCGGGGATACCAGCAGGTCAGATGCTGGCCTGCTGGTATCCCCGATACCAGATGCGGACTTGCGGAGGGGAAGAATTTTAAGAGGAGGACGTTCACGTGCGCAGAGCATGCTCTGGCTCTGCGGCTCCTGTTTAGCCTTCTCTGTTTTATCCAAATTATTTATTTTATAACAAGTATTCCGTAGTTTAGTATCGTTTTAGTATACATTTTTATAAACGTATATTTATTTAAAAAAAAAAAAAAGTCAGCGACAGAGAAGCCCGACCCGACCCGAACTTTATGATTGACATTTTAGGCCCGACTGGCCCGAAATTCGGGTTGGGCTCGGGCTCGGGCTCGGGCTTGGGCTTAAGATCTTACCTCTAGTTCACACCTTGCTCACATCTGTGGTTGTTGGGTTGCTGGTGGCCGGGAGGCAGATCAAACCTGCAGTAGTTTACATCAGCGCCCCCGCCTCACAGAGCCACCGATGACTCTTCATTACAGGCGTCGTTCCACAGCATCCACACGGCACCGAGGCATGAAATAGTGCAGAATTTGGTGCTTTTATTGGCAGCAAACATGATGAAAGTCCCCGCCTGTCGAAATCTCAAGCATCTCATGTTGATGCTGCAGTCGCTGATACACGTTCTTCTTTGCACAGCTTCAGTGAAAAGCAAAGAAAATGACCACAATGGACAATAAAAACCGATGCAGTGCAAGACAAACCCACAGTCGCTGAGTAGAATAACAGGCTCCGAGACGTGAAGCAGATCTGGACGACGTAGAGTTTGACGGGCAGTAATGATGCTTCTGGGTGAAGCTCCTCCGAAAGTGCCGAGTTCTTCAGGCGAGTTCTGTCCTCCGTCTGAACTCCATCATTACTGAAGATCAGCTGGTAGCCTGCAGACAGCGCTGTGAGGAGAAACCTGGAGTCTTCAGGAAAACGCCCTGACACACACACACACACACGTCTACAAATGTACACCTACAGGAAGCCACACATCTCCACGATATCAATGCTCTTAATATATTTAGTTTTCAACGGTTTTTAATTCTTCAGTTTGTTCAAAAACTGGCAAATGTGAGCCCACGTTCGCCCCGTGGTCCTGCTCGTCCAGGCGGCTGTGAAAGCCGTCAATCAAACCTGTGATCAGCGTTTCATCCGGACTCTCGGCTCGTTTGTGGCTTCGGGATTTCAACACAACACACGCCGTAGCAAGTTAGCATCGACTGTCGGCGTAATTGCGCTGAGAAACGGAGGAAACGCAGGTGAATCCCCGAAAGTGTATCTCAGCAACTCGCACTCGAGCCTGCGTAGGAGAGAAGCGTTTAAATACCCAGCGGACGTTCGATTTGGTGATGAATTATTAAGACGGATGCTCAGAAAGCTGCGAGTGTGTGTGCGGCTGCCAAAGGCCAGACTGAAAGTCTTGAGTTCTCGGTTGTGTCGATACTAAACAGCAGACGCCCAAACACAAAAGAAAAAGCTTGAGGCCCGGTTTCACCGCTGAGCGAGAAGCTGAGCGTGAAGCTGAGCGTCGTGTGTGTTTGATGCTGCGTGCTGTGGTGTGTTCATACCTGCAAACACACACACACACACACACTGAAACACAGTGTTGTTATAAAGTGTGTGTGTGATGCCAAAGACAGAAAATGAGCAGACAAAATGTAATCCAGCTCCTCTCTCTCTGTGTCCCTCAACGTCTCTCCTGCTGGAAATGCATTCAGTTTCAATTCAGCAACCTTTATTGGCAGCAAACGTACAAACATCACATCAGATTCTGTTTCTGTCCGTCATCAACATGACTGAGATGACATTTTCTGCCCTCCGCCGCCTCCCGGTCCTCCTGCGACGCTCCCTCCTCCTCCTCCATCACTCCTCTTTTCCTCTTCACGCTGCTGCCGTGGCAACAGAGGACAGGGAGCGAGGAGGGGAGGGGGGAGGGAGAGGAGAGGGAGAGAAAGAGACAGTGACAGAGAGGGGGGGAGAGAGAGAGACAGAAATAGAGAGAGAGGAGAAGATTGGTGAAGATGAGATTGGAGTCTGGGACCAGAGGCGGTGTGAGGACTGCAGTTTGACTGTGTGTGTGTGTGTGTGTGTGTGTGTTAGGTTGCATAATCCCACTTCAGTTACCGGTCAGAGCTAAAAATGAATCCAGTTTTACAACGATGATTTACAACAGTCACACTTTTCTCTGTAACATCATTACACAATCACCAGCCTCCGTGTGTGTGTGTGTGTGTGTGTGTGTGTGTTGTGTGTGTGTGTGTGTGTGTGTGTGTGTGTGAGGTGTGAGTGACTTTGACTGTATGGAAGATCATTAATGGAAAAACTACAAAAGCTGTGTGTGTGCACGCGAGCATCTGCACACCAGAGCGCGACTGTTTGTGTGTTTGCATTCATTTATCCGTGTGTGTGTGTGTGTGTGTGTGTGTGTGTGCACACAGACTAAGGCTAACAGCTTCAATAATGCTAACAACCCTAACCCTGGTTTAGCGTGTTAGCAGCAGAGGACGTCGGTTCAAACTGGTCTAGTTTAGTCGTCAGTTCTGGAACTGAAGCAGCCGACAGAGTCTCCCCTTCCTCGTCCTCTTCCTCCTCTACCTTCACCAGCTACCTCAGTGGTCATTTTCAGACAGCTCAGTTTGTGAAGTCTGCCATGCTGCTGCTGCTGCATTGCTCTGAGTAAAATGACGCAACTAAAGCGAGACAGAGCTGAGAGAGACAGGAAGTGTTCGGAGAATGCAGCTAAAGTTAGCGTCCAGAATCAGACCAGAGACGCCGACATGTCCTCTGCACCGCAGACCACCGGACCACCAGGACTCCTCAGACCGGTTCTGTCGCAGTCCCTGTTGTGAGAACTCCTTCCCTTTGTCTCCTCTCCACTGAGAGTTCAGACACACTCTGTGGTGTCTTCTGGGAAACGTAGTCCCGACAGCTAATCAGGCTGAAGGTCAGGCTGAAACAAAGTGGGCGGATCAAACTAAACAGCACTGAGTCACAGTCTGAGCAGAAACAATTAGCTGCTTAATCAATTAGCCCATCAGAGGACATTAATCAGTGACACTTTTCACCATCATTTGTTATCATTCACTTTTTTTCCTTTTTATTTCATTTAGCAAGTAAATTAGCAAACTTTCTGGGTGTCGTACACGGACAAGTTTCTTCAAAGACTTTGACTTTGATGCATGCTCATCTATGATTGGCCCATTTTATTTAACATTTTATTAACTAATCCTGCACAACAACGTTCCAGCACCTTAAAGTTTACTTCTATTTGTCAAAGTTTCCGTTTTAAAATCTCTCAAAATGTGTTTTTTGACGCGTCTTCAATCAAACGGCTGAAGCTGCTTTTCACTGAAAGTGACTGAAAGAGTCGAAGCCTCCACAGTTTTCCTGCTGCTGCAGACACAAACATGAAGATATGAAGGAAAGACGAGGCTTTCAGAACAAACAGCTGAAGAATCCTTCTGATTGGATCATATTTACTGATCACAACAACTCATTGATCTCAGGTTTATGAGTAACTCAGTTAGGAAGCTGCGTCTTTTCCTTTTTCTGTTCTTTGTAGCTGCGTGTTCATAAAGACTGTGTGCGTGCGTGTGCGTGCGTGTGTGTGTGTGTGTGTGTGCGTGCGTGCGTGTGTACTTGCGTGCTTGTGTGTGTGTGTAGTCCAATGCGTTGACCTTTTAAGGTAAATGATACACTTTCTAATCCTCACAGACAGAAGCATGTGTTCACAAGGATTCAGATCACAGTGTTAGACTGATGCACCTGTGTGTGTGTGTGTGTGTGTGTGTGTGTGTGTGTGTGTGTGTGTGTGTGTGTGACCTCTTGTTGCCCCTCACGCTGCACATCCTCCCTTGCAGCCGCAGGTAAACCTGGTGTTTTTCTTTTTCTGCACCTTTGAGCTTTTCAGACTTGAACCAGGTCTCAGATCCACTTCCTGGTCCGTCTCAGTTGCTGGTCTGGACTGAACCTTTATTTAATCCCACTGGGACTCTTTCGAGCGAGATGCTGCATTCGGGAGCTGTGGGAGAAACGTGTCCAGGAGTGACCAACCTGAAGGTTCAGAGCTCACCTGAAGAACCTGCACTTTAAGAACATCATGGCGGATCTGGTTCCTGCGTTCCACTGTGACAGAGATTAAGTTCTTTAAATGATGTCATCATGAGCGACGTGCTGGTATGAAGGTGAAAGATGAACACACGGTGTGTTCAGTGAATGACTGCTTCACCTGATGGCTCAGGATGCCGTGCAGGTGTTTCAGGTGAAATAAACGGTGGACAGGTGTTGCTGTTTGTCCTCGAGGTGTTGGTTTGAGTGTGATGTCGCTGTGGTGGGACGCTGGTGAAGTAACGGACACTCTCTGTGGGTAATTAGCTCTAATGCAGGTCTGCATGTATTTAATGAGCAATCATCCTGTCAGATGACACATCACTGTGTTCAAAGTTTGAGTCGGGTTAATCCTGTTGATGATGATCCTGAGTGCTGTATCCACAGAGATGACGAGGCGATGAAGGACGGAGCTGTCTTCTTGTCACAGAGATTTCCCAACACTCGTCTCCATCCGACCGGACGGTTTCTGGCCCGATGTGGCGTCTGATGTTGACATTTCCTCAAATGTTGCATGGTGTCCTAACCAGCCCTGAATCTTTGAGGTTCAGCTGAGGTCTGTGAAGAGCCGGACCCTCCTGCAGTCCACCGGCTCTCCGGCTCTGATGTGATTTTCAGATTCGGCCTCTCGCCTCGGCGCTGCAGGCGACTCCTGTGTGTCCGCTGCCAAGTCTCTGCGTGGTTTCACGGTTTCATGACGATGCCGAGAGAGCAGAGAGGAAGATTGAAGACAGGAAGAGACTCCAAAAGGAAAAGGAAAAGGAAAGGAGAAAAGACTGAACTGAAGAGGAAGAAGTGGGAGGAGCAACCAGAGGTGACGACAGTCTTCTTCACCTCAGGCACAGAGGAAGAGGAGGCGCATAATCTTTAATCTTCTTCTCTTCACTGTAATATTATAATATGTTTAGCCTAGCTTAGCACAGAGACAAACGTGTCCTGCTGTCTCGCCTCCTGCAGCGTCCAACACAAACTGCTCACTGCAACAGCAAAAAGCAACAGAATGAAAACGAGGAATATTAAAATAAAATGAAGGAAGAGTTAAAACAAAATAAAAGAGCCATGAGGTAAAAAGTCTCTCTGGACGACCACACTGGAAGGACGGTGTCATGGTGTTCAGCAGCCTGATGCACCAGGAGTGTCAACATGATGTGAATTAGAATTAGTTAGAATAATTAAAAATTGTTATTCTAAGAATTAGAATAATGTTAGAATTCACTTTGCTTTACTTCAAAGTTCAGATCAGAGTTGATTTCTTCAAGTCCTTCATTAGAAACTACCGTTACCAAACTGGAAGATCACATGATCCTCATGAGTCCAGTCTTTCAGGATCAGGTTTGTAGTTTCAGTACAGTGAGTTCAGTCTTTGACGGCGTCTCAGAGTCTCCACGCTGAAGATTCTGTCATCACTGCAGTTTGTGGTGAAACTTACTCTTCGTCACCGGTCAGCGGAGTCTTTCTCTCTCAGATATTATCTTTTGATCAGAGTCGACTTACAGGAACAGGCTGCAGGAGCGTGTCGACACCTGTGTTTACCTGTCTGCAGGTTCAGACGCTCTGCATCACCTCTGATGAAGGTCGAACGAGCACACGGTAACTTATCAACTGTCGCTGCTGCACCGTCAGCAGGGAGGGAGTCAGCAGGGAGGGAGTCAGCAGGGAGGGAGTCAGCAGGTACGGTCGGCCCACTAACAGCCAGCAGACGACATGAAAAGCAGATTTCAGTGAAATGTAAAACAGACACAGGTGGAAGCTTCAGACACTCCTCTAGCAAAGCTGCGCAGGTAGCTCTGCGTGGAAGTTGCAGGTGTGAAGAAGAACGTTCGATGTGAAAAGATTTACCTGAGGATGTAACCTCTGGTGTCCCGAAAGCTCACATCAAAGCTGCTTCTCCTTCGCTCGGGCTCTGCTTGTTGTCTTTCTTCGCCCCCCGCTGTGATGATTCCTCTTTGCGCCTTAATGCTCTAAAAACCTGAACCTGCACCGCTGGTTGCCGTGGAAACAGGAGGCAGGCAAGCGTTAAATGAAACAAAATCCGAACAAAACAAACGTGTTTGATAGAAATGTTCAACGAGGCCGCATCTCTGCAAACTGAGCGCTAATAGAGGAGCGATGGCTTCTGATTCAAGCCGAATGTTTCTGATCGTTTTCAAAGGCCTTTTCACAACCGAGCCGTAAATTACTGGTTAATTACGCACAGACGCATTTCTCATATGTCGCATAATTTAACAAGATCAAAACATCCGTGGAGCGGAGGATACAAACCATCTATTTATTTATGTTTTTCATCGCTTTATTTATTGAGTCTTCATCCGTAGATCATGAACAGATGTTAAAAACTGTCGGTCTTCTTCACACACCTGCAGCCACCGTCGCCGTGTTCACGCTGACTCCGTTCAAACAGGCTCGGAGGAGTCGACGTGACGGCACCAAGAAATGACCGATCATCAGCTTTATGAGTCTGAACTGCAGCCGTATCATCCCAATAAGACACCAGAGCGGCACGATCGAGCTCTAACTCAGTCATGCAACACTTCGAGTCACATGCAAGTCGTTTAAACTGCTGCTGCTCATGTGTGTGGAGATGAAACCTCAGTCTTCGTTCCGGAGCCACTTCAGAAGCTGAAGGTCTGTGTGACGTGAAATATGGGGCCAGTTCTCTGCTAATTGTTCACATTTGGAGGCATGTGGTGCTCTCCCTCCATCTGTAACTGAGAATTACATTTGGCTGCATAATTATATGTAATTTGGTTTAACATTAGCCTCCATCGTGTGTGTGTGTGTGTGTGTGTGTGTGTGTGTGACTGTATGGAAGCTCATTAATAGAAAAACTACAAAAGCTGTGTGTGTGCACCCGAGCATCTGCACACCAGAGCGCGATTGTTTGTGTGTGTGTGTGCATTCATTTATCCGTGTGTGTGTGTGTGTGTGCGCGCGCGCAGGCTTAGGCTAATAGCTTCAATAACGCTCCTTCATGAATCACTTCTGTGTCAGCCGTCGTGGTCTGAAAGGCAGAGCCGTGTTTCTCCGGTGATGGATGTCTCATTTTGCAGCAACAACTTCAACAAACAAACAAACCAAAAAAAAAAAAAAAAAATCCCCGAGCGTCTTCCTTTGTGAGAGAAGCTGCTGTTAAAACCTCGCACTGCAGTCACAGTGTGCAAGTTCAAACCTCGTATCTCCAAACCAAGAGGCAGCAGAATGAAGGCTCACGTCTCACGACATCACTTCCTGCTGACGCTGAGCGTTGCATTTGGATGATGTGGAGATAATTCCTGGTTGTAGAAAATCCTCCGCAGTTTACGAACCACATGCAGACGAATCAGGATTCAAGCCGCCTTCACCGCGGCGGCGCTTAGAAAACTTTATGGATTTAGTCCAGTTTTAGTTTAGTTAGTTTAGTTTAGCCGTTTTTCCTGAACTCGTCTCGTTACATCTCTTATGAAACTATTAAACGATGCATTCCTACTGATTACAAGACAGAGAATCATGGAGCAGTCATAAACGAGGAAGCATTTCCTGTTTGGGTTAATGAGTTTCTCCACACAGCTGTCACGTCCAGACTGTGGAGGCCGGACAGACGCGCTTTCTTAATGCAGCCTCCAGAATTCTGTCTCATAATAAACATCAGGCTGCTGCTTCGAGCCTGAAAACTTCCACAAAGACAATAAAGCTCATCTGTCGAGGCTGTGCCCACTCGCCGTGTGTCCGTCCTCCAGACCTGCAGATCAGCTGCAGGACTCGTCTCCTCTGCGGACCACCTGCTACACAGTTAGCTGGTGGTCGTGCTAATGGAGTTCGTTGGTGGCTAACAGGCTAATTCCCCTCGAGCAGGGAGCAGAGCTAAAGGAAAACAAATGCCCACCTGAAGATTTACAAGCTGTGTGAAGGAGCCTGCAGAGGACCTGCTTCTCAGTGTGCACTGAAGCACCCTGACCCTCTGCACATTAGGCCTTCATGCTTCAGCAGACACATTTCTACCATTTCCAGAACAGCCACCTCTCAGAAAAAATGGGAGAACTTCATCACCGAGTGGTGTTTTCTGTCTTCAGAGAGACATGTACTCCTTCAGCTGAAGTCAGAGAAAAGCTGATTATCTGCACTTTATTTATATCTCACGACAGCTCCTCAAATATTGACGGCTGATGGGAAAATGCTGCTCTGTAATGATACACAGTTAGTTCTCAACAGAAGTACTGATGTTCATCTTCTGTAAGAATGTCACAAATTCACCTTCCTGCACAGCAGCGTTCCACTCTGTTCCACTCTGTTCTATTCCACTCTGTTCTACTCTGTTCTATTCCACTCTGTTCTACTTTATTCTGTTCTATTCTGTTCTGTTCCGTTCTGTTCTGTTCTGTTCTATTCTATTCTATTCTATTCTGTTCTACTCTGTTCTACTCTGTTCTACTCTGTTATATTCTGTTATATTCTGTTCTGTTCTATTCTGTTCTGTTCTGTTCTACTCTGTTCTGTTCTGTTCTGTTCTATTCTGGTGAAGCTGAGCAGTTTGCAGCCTTTGGGCGAAGCAAAGAGCAGTCTCCATCTCGCTGACAGTGTGTGTGTGTGTGTGTGTGTGTGTGTGTGTGCTCGCGTGTGCGTGTGTGTGTGTGTGTGTGTGTGTGTGTGTGTGCGTGCGTGTGCGTGCGTGTGTGTGTGTGCGTGCGTGTGTGTGTGTGCGTGCGCGTGCTGCTGTCACTCAGAGCCCTCAGGAAGCCTTTCACACCTCGTCATCCTCTCTGTTACCCAGGGTCAACTGACCAGAGAGGGGAGAGAGGACGGAGGGAAAGGGGGAGGCGAGAGCGCGGGGGGAGAAAACTGAGAGTGAGATAACAAAGAGGAAGTGTGAGGCAGGCGGGGGGGGGGTTCTGGACTGAAGCGGCTCTGAGACGTCAGGCCAGAGCAGATCTGAGACTGACGGGACGAGCGAGGCAAACATGCAAAAGGTTAAAAGAGACAGAGGGAACAACACACCTCCTCCAAACAGGCCGACGGCAACGGCTTCACGACCTGCTGGAAGGTTAGCCCCCGCCCTAAAACACACACACACACACACACACCTCCATCTCTGTGTCGTTTATTCTGTTTCCTGTCGCTCCTCCAGCCTCTTTCCTCCATGTCTGTCTTCCTCTCTCTCCTTCATCCTCTGTGATCCCTCCATCTGTCCTTTGTGTTCCTGCCCCCCCCCTCGTCTGCGTGCTACCGGTCGGACCAGCTGAGCCCTCGTCGATCCGCTGAGCCTCCCCACCACGGAGCAGCCTCGGCGGGCTGCGACTCAAACAGAGCTCCTCCGGCAGGAAGTCATATCCCAAAATCTTCCTCACATACCGTCCTTATGTCTTCCTCTCTCTCCGTCTCGGCTTCTGTGTGCAAAGCTCGCTCCTTCACAAAGTCGGCGTCAAACATCTACACCTGCTGACGAGGACTTCACACCTCAAGCTTTCCGATGCAGCAGCACACACATAAAGACACGGACGCAGATTTCCCATTGAAATCCACATTAATGCTTTAATCAGTAAGCAGGCTCCTGATTTTTAGATTGATGTCAGCTGAAATGATAACTGTAGCTAGCTACTGTTAGCTCTGCAAACGTTTTTAGCATGCAAAAGATTCTTAAATATGATTTAAATGGCTACATGTAGGACATCGTGCTAATTCAGCACCATGTAATGGTCCAGAAACGACTGATGCTAACAGGGAAAGCTAACAGCGCCAAAGGTCAGAGTCTTCACCAGTTAATGAAACATGCAAGGACAAACTTATTTTAATGCTTCATTCTAACCATTTTCAAAGTGATTCACTTTTAAAGATCGACCCGTGAGTTGAACAGTCGTACGGAGCAGGACGGCGCTGCTGATGCGGCTCTAAACGGCGTTAATCCAGAACCCGACTCTGAACGAGACCTCTTCTAACTGAACCTGCAAAAGCTCGATTTGCGAGGGGCAATGACTGAGACGAGGAAAAACGACGGAGAGGTGGAAAAAGAGGCAGAGAGAGATGAAGAGGCGGAGGAAAATAAGACAGATAGAGAGTGAGACGGGGAAGACGTCACAAAAGCAGATAATAAGATGGTGAAGACGGGAGGGGGACAGAGACGAGGAGACAGATAACAGCGAGGAAGAGGAGAAGGAGAAATGTCAGGAGGAGACTCGGCTCCCCCTCCTGCGTCTGTCTCTGTGTTCGGGTTTCAGACCTTCCTGTAATCCAGCTTTATGTCTGCCACGCTGTCACTGCACCTGTAATCTGCTTCCTGCGCTGCTGTAATCTCGCTCTAACTCCGCTTATCTTCTGCCTCTCGCTCGGGGAAACCAAGCGACACCTTCCTCCGCATCTTCTCATTGTTCCTCTATCTCCAAATTCAAATGTCTTTGGCTGACGTGAACCTTGTTCCCGTGTTTCAACGTGGTTCTTCTCTTCTCTTGGTTTTACTTTTCTTTCCTTTCTCTTTCGCATTTTTGTTCCAGGATCAATATTTCCATGCCTGACTTCCTTAATCTCATCATTAATCATTTATGAAATGAGGTTTCTGCTACCACTCAACTAATTAAAGAGAAATTTATTGTAAAGGAAATAATTCGCCCTAAAATGACAAATTGATTGTTTTAAAAGCTAATGCTAATGTCTGAGTAGCAGAACTGGAGTGGAATAATGTAATAAAGTGGAATACCAGACCTGCCGTACAATCAGGAAGTACTTCAGGTGTGTCAGCTCATCTTTCATCAATACTGGACGATTCTGTGCTTTATGACTCACATCTAATGCTAAAGTTCAAAAAGAGTGAACACGGTCTGACTGATTGGAGATCAGAGGCATATATTGTACAAAACTTTATTTAAAATACAACACTGAATTTCATAAATGCTGCCACTGAAAGTAATCCAGGGGTTGTTGTTGTTGTTCATGCAGCAGATATATATCACATTATATACATAAGACATGATGCATCGATTCATACTGGAGCTTCTGTCTTCGTCATAATAGAAGCTATTTCTGTGACGCTGGCAATTATTTAAAGGATAACTTTGGTTTTTTACAACCTGGACCTTATTTGTAGCATTAAATACGACCATTTACTCACCCAGACAACTTTGGTGGCATTTGGAGTCGTTTTAAAGAAATTAGCCCCAGAGGAGCGGCGCGTATATCCGTATATCCGCTGGTGGTCGGCTAGTTTAGTAGTAGTTTGGCACAGCTGTGGTTCGTTATTGCGTATTCGTAGCCGACCGCCGCAGAGTCAGCCGTGTTGTGGCTGGCTGCTCGCAGCGCGCGGCGTTCAGTAATGACATCATCCACGTCAGAGGTAGTTGTCTAGAGACGCTGGATGTTGATAACATGCCACCACGGGCTCAGAGGGGAATAGCACCAGCATATCATAACTAAATATTGGAATATGAACGAGTTTAGCAGATTATGCGTTATATAGAGGCTGCGCATGGATGCCCCGAGTACTCGCATTATACGGATATACGCGCCGCTCCTCTGGGGCTAATTTCTTCAAAATGACTCCAAATGCCACCAAAGTTGTCTGGGGGAGTAAATGGTCGTATTTAATGCTACAAATAAGGTCCAGGTTGTTTTCAGTAGTTGGAGGTTTCTTACTGAATGCATTTTGCTTGATGAGGACTTGTTCTGGTGAAGTCACGTAAACAAAATTGCCCCCAAAATGGGAAGAGCTGTATCTATTATAAGAAAGTGTTCTCCTTGTCTTAGTCCAAGTTGCACCTTGCAGGTATACAAGTAATACTGGTAATGTCTTGTCTTGATTAGTGCTCAGTAATCTGCAAAAAAGATCTGAAGAAGCTTCATTGACTCGTGGCGACTGCAGCAGTGTGTTCACCTGCAGGTGTGAACGTGAGTGTTCGCCCAGTGTCAGCTGGGATCAGCTCCGTCACCCTGCACAGGATCAGCGGCGATAGATGACGGATGGACGGTGCAGGACGCAGCAGCGCGATCGGCGCTCGCGTTCAGTTAGAGCAGTAGCTGAAATGCTGGTCTCACGTGGCTGAAGGCGGAGGACGGGTCCAGATGTAGTTCATTAACTTTGTGGAAATCCAGTATCGAACGAGTTGAGGCAGGAGAGGAGGGCTCACATTATGTTACTCCAACCAGAGACCAAAGCTGTGAATACAACAGGAAGTTAAAAAGCAGCCAAAGATGCTCCTGAAGCGGGAAAAAGAGCAATAAAAAACACTGTGCGGCAGAGAAGAAGCCACGACTGCGCTGCTAGCAGCACTGCTCGCTCAGGGCCGCTGTGATTACAATCACCAAATAACCAGGAAGAGAACTGTCTGGGTTACCTGCACAATGTAAAGCTTGAATATTTCGTCGCAGAAAAATGAACACATCTGTAGCCTGTCGTTAGTCTTTGAAATGCTGCGTGTTCAGAAAGTCTGGCAGATGGTTGAAGGAATGACTTCGCTGTATCCGGGTCTTGGTGTGTTCCCTCTGATCACTGACTCCTCGCTGATAGATGCAGATAGAGCAGTGCTGGAGATGCTCCTGTGCATCCCCTGGTGGCAGAAAAGAGAACAGCATGTTGGATTGTACGAGGTTGGACTGCGTCTGACCAGGAGGGCTGCCGCCAAACCGTCAGTGTTAATGTTGCTGGATGACGTGCAGCTGTAATCACTGTTGGTCATGTGCTGTTTTTGGAGATGGATTTTATGTTGAACAGTTTTGGCAGCTGTAGCTGATGTCCTGCAGATGCTGCTGTGAGTGATGGAGCTGTTTTACTGTGTTAAACAGAACAAACATACTGATGATTTGCAGTAGCTGTTCTCAGTATGAGGCTAACCCGTGAAGCTAGCCATGAAGGACAGGTGATGGGTCACCTGTAACAGTAGAATTCATCACCTGCTGACCGTGAATATCCACAGTGGACTTCATGGCAATCGAGCGGTTGTATAAAAGAACCTAAAAGTTTGTTATTGACCTTTGATAAAAGCTTTTCATTCTCTCAGAAGCTGGAAGACATGGTTGCAGCTCTGCTGACAGCTGCTCAGAGTTTACTGTCGAGCAGATTGTGTCGATCGCTCTTCGTCAAACGTGTCATTGACGAGAAACAGAAGCTGCTTCAGTTTGTTCAGATCCAGTCGGGCTCCGCCAGTCCGTCAGACGTCTGCTTTCCGTACGAGATCTTATCTCCTGGCTTTCTTCCACTCGGTCTAACGGGTCTCCTTCATAAATCTCTCTGCAGGTCTCCTTCGCTCTTTCTCTTGAACTTCCCACTTCTTTATTCTGATGAATCTCGCTTTCATTACCTGCCACGACGCCTCCGCCCTCCCCGCTGCTTCCCACAACATACTGAGGAGCTGCTCCATAAGTCTCCTGTGTATCGAGCCAACAGATTACAGTGTCAGGAGAGACACAGACGGAGGAAGATGGAGCAGACAGGTCATTTGTGCCTTCTTCTTTCAAGGAGCTCCTGTGTGTTTGTGGCGTCATCAGAGGAACCAGAGAAAAACAGGGCGGATGAGTTTCCGTGTTAGAAACTGATGGTTCGTAGCAACCAGGGGTGTGTTTACCCCCCAAAAAGTCCCTGCTCAGGGTTCCTGCTCCAAAAGTACAGGAACTTTGGGGGTGGGGCTTGCAGCTCTGAACATTTATGACACAGAAGAAAGCGTATGACAGATGATGACAGATGTCCTGAGTCTTTGAGGGTCTTTATGGGTGGCGGGGGGAAACGTAGATAACAACGGGCTTAAGATGGAGCCCCATTCGTTCCAGTTAAAGTTCCTCTCTGGGTGCAAACGGCAAAAAAAGTTCAGAGTCAGCAGAACTTCTGACTTCCTGTTCACGAGAACGGCACGAAATAACTTCCGGATATGGCTCTTCCAGACTTTTTGGACCTGGACCTCCACCTCCACATGTACCTGAAGTACGGACATCTGGACGCGGTGCAAAGAGGTCCCGGATTATCATGGTGAGCTGTGGGACCATGTTGATTTTAATGCTGAGCAGCTTCGTCCATCTCATCCGCACTTTGTGGCTCGGGCCGAGGAAGAAGACCTGCTCAGTCTGAGAGGAGGGGAGGGTCATTCTGGAGAAAGATTGTTGACATCTCCGATATCAAGCCACACGGCACTATTCCAGCCAATCAGCAGCAAGAGGCGTTTGTGCACAGGACGAGGGGAAGGAAAGACTCGCCCCAACTTTAATCCAACATACAAAGCTCTGATTGGCTCAGCAAAACACAGTCACAGCACGTTCTTTGTGACCATTAAAGGTCTTCTGGAAGTTTCCTCTCACGTCACAGAGTTTTATCAGTCACTGCCCTGTTTTAATTGACAGTCTTTAGAAATGAACAGAAGCTGACGTGATAGCACTCCTGAACTCTTCATAATGTCCATGCATTCATCCATGACAGCGTGACTCAACTTGTCTTCGCTCATATTTAGATTTTACGTGTGATGAAGTCTGAATTCCAGGTTTGACAGACGCCGGAGACGCTCTGTCTCTCTTGATGCTGCTGCAGCGTCACAGTTGAACATCTGGGCTGCAAACGAACATCTCGGCTTTCACCATAAGACAGACCGCATTCTTGTTCCCAGAAGTCAGTTCATAGCATCGCTTTCCTGACGACATCACGCACATCGTGAAAGACGGCGAGCTGCGATTGGTCGGGGGTCATATTCTGACCCAGAGGCCGTTTGAACAGACAGAAAGTTCATGTTGTCTGAGTAGCTGCAGTGACTGCAGCCTGTTTGCTTCAGCCTGGATCAGTCTGTGTGTTTTTGCAGTCATCTCTATGTCATCTATGTGTTCTACCTGAATCTGTGCACCAGCAGTTAAACAGCAGCTCCCCTGCACCAGCAGTTAAACAGCAGCTCCCCTTCGCTTCGTCCGGCTCAGGAAGGACTGAATGTGTCGGTTGGCGCTCGTCTTCATCGTCTCCACGCGTTTCTTCTGATCATCTATCAGGAGCAGATTTCTGCTCAGGTGTGTTTGTTGTTTGCAGCAAACAAAACGAAGTTGTTGATGAAACTCCTCTCCATCACGCCGCGTCATTAACCGCGGCGTCGCAGTCACGGCGCCCTCGGGGGCGGTCCGCCCCGTCATTATGGCTTTTTGAGTGTTGCGGCGCAGCCCCTCGTTTTACCCATAATCCCTTTAATGACCGTCCTCTCAGGTATTACTGCTCGGCTGCTGTCGGAGCCGCACGACGAGGCAAACAACATCAGAGAGATTGATTCCTCTTAATGGGTCGTTTCATAATGTGGGCGAGCGAGGCTGAGCTGGACAGGGAGAGAGAGAGGAGGCGGGGTGAAAGGCTAAGACGGTCATGGAGGAACTTTGTGTCATTTTATGGCTATTGCTCGCGATTTTCATTTTGTTGTTTTCTGTTACTATGGCGACGTGGATGAAAACCTTACAGTAAATCTGTATGTGTGTGTGTGTGTGTGTGTGTGTGTGTGTGTGTGTGTGTGTGTGTGTGTGAACATGCGGGCTAAATGATGTGTGTGTATGGCTGATTAATAAGAGAGTTGGCATTTAGCAGCTGATATCTGACTGGTTTGGATAATTACACCAGGAGAGAAAGCAGAAGCCGGGACTTTTATCAGCCGGCGTGGGAGTCGGAGCATTTTGGGGGGGGGGGCAATCCATTTTTATCATTATTTTTTTAGCCTCTCCACTTAAACGTTTGCCGATTCACCTCTGCAGTTTTTTACTCCAAAGTTATTACTGTCTGAGCTGCAGGAGGGAAGATTAGCAGCAGCGTCGCAGAGAGGTGAAGAGGAGGCTTTAAAGCTGCGTATTTACAGGTTTATCATCATCAGAAACACTTGAGAGAGCCGCAGCGATGAACACAATGTGATGTGAAGCAGGATGAAAATGTAAAAACACGGCAGATTAAAAACTCCAGCGTGTTTTTCCCTCCTCATTAAACGTTTTTTAATGCTTTAAATCAACCTGCAGGCTCATTAACTGAACATTTGGTCAAACAGTTGGATTATTAGGTGCTGACGCAGGAGAGAGAAGGAAGTGATGAATATGGATCCAGTGATCACGATATAGATTTACCTTCTTGACTGTTTGCGGATACAAAAACCAAATGAGACGAGTGAGTTCAACACCGGACGGATCAAAGTAGCAGTTTCATCACTTTTCATTCTGGATCAATCTGCTGATCATTTCCTCCATTAATCGATCGATCGTTCGGTTTGGAAACATCGTGAAAATAGTGAGAAATGTGGTGATGATGAGGCCAAAGTGACGCCTTCACAGTGTTTGTTTAGTCCAAAGCTCCACATTATTACAGACACATTCAGATCATTCAGATCATTCATGTCCTGACCCGTGCCGTGCACGCCGGGTTTTGTTAAGTTTTCCATTGTGTGCTGTCTTTGCCTGGTTTTTGTCACATCCTGTTTTATTTTGAAGGTTCATGTTATGTGTCTTTGGGTTACTTTACTTCCTGTGTTTCCCTTGTGACTGTCTGATTGTTTCCACCTGTGTGTCATTAGTGTTTCCTCCTTGTGTGTTTAAGTCCGTGTCTTCCCCCCAGTCTTTGTCTTTGTCTGCGTCACCTAGCAGTCTGCATTTCCCTCCCCATAGCCAAAGCCATAGTTCCTTAGTAAGTGTTTCGTTGCGTCCTCCTTGTCCATGTCTGTGCTCCCTTGTTGTCTTCGTTCCATTGCCATAGCCACAGTCTCATAGTGAGTGTTTCTTCGTTCTGATGTCTTTGTTCTTGTCGTGTTTTATGTGAGTGTGTCTTTGTCCATTTGTCGATTCACCCGAGCCACGAGTCTTTTCCCTTTGCCACAGCATTCATTCGTTAGCCATTAATTCCTCATTATTTTTTTTGTTTGTAACTTTAATAACCTAGTTTCTGTTTTCCTTTCGTAGTTTCTAGTTTAGCTGATTTGTTTTCTCCGCTAAGAGCGACTTTCTGTTTGATTACTTTTTTTAATTACGTTCCTGTTCCTCCGTTTTTTGGAGTGTATTTTGAGTTGTTCGCTTTTCTTGTCTAGTTCTTTCAGTAGTCAGTTCTGTTGTCATAGCCTTTGTGTTTTCCTCCTTCGGGAGCGTTTTCTGTTTATTTTATTCATTGACAGTTATCCACAGTCTCGTCTCGAGCTCTGATGTGTCTTGTGTTCATGTGTGTTCATTCTCTGTGTTGTTTCATTGTTGTGTGACTCCTTTTCCCACAGTGTGTTTGTAGTCATAGTTTCATGGTTTTCATTGTTTTATCTTTGTTTTTAATAAATTTGCTTAATTATTTCTTCATCACTTGTGTCTGCGTCTGGGTTCAACCCATAGTTCCCCCTTAAATCCACACCTTCCTGACAATTCAGAGGAAAAGCAGCAAATCAAACATGAAATGATTTTACAGCAACAATCACTGAAACCAAGGACAGAACGGTTTCCAATCAATTTTCTGTCAAACAGTGAATCAATAACCTCCATCAGCAGGTCTGGAATCAGTGCTAATGTTTGCAAGATAGGCAACCTAACTTCCTGTTTCTGAGTGGAAGCCAAGTCGCTTTACTTACTGAGGGAAAGACAAATTTAAAAGCAGTTGTTGCTTGTTGAACAAGGAGAAAACACAGTCAGCCGCTGTCATGAGCAGCAACCAGCCAGAAACCTGAAGCTCAGGCAGCTTCCACTCATGCAGTGTGTCCACAGTCACTGCACTCTCAGTTTGTATTTTCTTCACATGTACAATGAACAGAATTCAAATTTCAGTTTGGCTTCAAGTAGCCGGCGTTCTTAGTTAGCGAGAGAAAGTCGCAGCTCTGCAGCTGAAGCAGACTGAAGGACTTCATGGCATAAAGTTCTGGTGGTTTCCGACAGTCGACTCATTGAACAGCTCCTCTCCAGGTCTGAAGCTGCAGAGAGACTCTGACGTTTCTGTCCTCGGTGGAGTTTAAAGTTCAGACGCCGCTCGGCGACAGAAAACTGAGACTTCTTCCACAGTCACATCTGGATTAAGAATTTGTTACTTTCGGGTTTATTCGACGCGGGTTAATTGAAGGGTTATCCTGCGCCTGTTAGCAGATAAGAGCCGGACTCTTCATTACCGGCCGACTCGGTCCGAGTGGAGGAGGACGGTAATCATCGCCTTCCCGTCGGAGCCGCTGCTTCTGCTGCAGTGCAGTCTGGGAAAATGGCAGCCCTTCTCCTCAATGACACATGTGATTAACGGAGAATGTCTCTCGATTGACACGTCTGTCTTTTCTGCCTCTTTCCCGTCTCCTAGCATTAACGCTAGCACCGCCGCTTTCGGCTGACAAGTCCTCCCCTTCTCCGCTGCTTTCCTCTCACCGTAAATGTGCTGACAGCTCGGGGAATAAGGACTCCTGTGCACATAATGACTGTAACCTCTTCCACACGGTGCGTTCGCTGTACACAGGGAAATATTATGAAGCTCTCATTGGGATGTGAATCTATTTTTAACTTCCTTTTCTTTCACCTGGATTGTCAGGATGGAAGTCAGTCAGAGGGAGGAGGCAGAGACGGAGCAATTAAACACTGAATCAACGGAAAGAAGCAAGTGGACGAGGAGAGTGAAGACAAATTAACGTCCTGTCAAGTTTGAGACTGAGAAGAGGACGAAGGAGAGACACTGGAGGAAATGTGTGAGCTCTCAGACCGGATCGAAGCTACAGCAATAAAGCTTCCTGTTCAGGCTGAATCCAGCTTTAAAGGGTTCATTAAATGTGTTGTGTGTTGCACAAAAATCTTCAGCATCAAAAACAAAGACTTGTCCTCTACGTAACTTTGAACGATTCCCAGCTCAGTGCAGGATGAGCCGAACACTCGGCGGGCTTCCATCCAAACGTAGAGCAAGTCTTCATCACATTTCCATAAAAGAGGAAGAAATGCCAATTAATGCACGTTCCTGTGAACTCGAGTTGATTGGTTGATGGAGATAAACAGCTGGAGTTAACCCTTCAGTCGTTCCTTTAAAACACTGTGGACGAAGAGGACACATTATGGAGCAAAATAAGTCACTCTCAGAGGTTTCTGGGAACAGTCGATCCGTCTCTGCAGGACGACGAAGACTTGAAGCTGCTTCTTCTTTGTCTCTGATGACAGACAGACAGAAATATGCTTTGGCATTATTGTGATTCACAATATTTCCACCATTAACCGACTATTTCACCAGCAGAGTTCAGCAGCTGTCTGCTGCTCTCATCAAACAGGAATAATTCAGAGCCTCGGTGGACGGAGAAGATGGTGTGTGTGCACTTTCAACCAGAGCTCCTCCAAAGGTCGGGAGGGAGGAGAGTGTGTGTGTGTGTGTGTGTGTGTGTCAGACAGACCTTCAAAGCGCTGTTTGAGGGTCCAGACTTGGTGTTCAGGTTTAGGGTCAGGCCTGATGGTTGAGGCTGCAGGAAATGCATTGTGTCAATGAGTGTCCTCACAATGATAGAAGCACAAACATGTGCGTGTGTGCGTGTGTGCGTGTGTGTGTGTGTGTGTGTGTGTCCACCCTCTGTGCCTCCTCTAATTAGCGCTGCCTGTAAATATTTAATGTCCGACAGCGGCGCAGCGGAGGATGCTAACACGGCGCGATCACAGCGTCACTCTGCCAGCCGGACCTCCGCTCGTCTCCGCCTCGCAGCGTTTGTGACTCTCGCTTCCTTCGTATGTTTTTCATTTGTCTGATTTAACAAAGTTTAACGACAGGAAACTGTTGGGCAGGAGAGAAAATTCAGTTTTGAGCTCAGAGCTAACAGCCGAATGTTGCGGAAGTGTCAGCTAGCGTGATTTAAAGAGACGAGTTTGAGGGACGAAAGAGTTACGAGACATCTGAGATTCTTCTCCCGTCAGCCGCAAAGCTGTCGTTTATTCATCTTCATCAAACGTGACAAAAAATTAATCACCTCGAGTTCATCACTCGACACGTTTGAGCCACAGAAGCGGCTGATTCTTCACTTCTCATCTTTCATCGTTGAAGAAATCCATCTTCCTGTGACACCACTTACCTGCCGCACTTCCAGAGCGACCCTCATTCGTCTTAAACTCTCTTCTGTTCGTCATTCAGTCCATCGCCACGTCGCTGTGGTCGCCTCCTGGCGTTGATTCTGGAAAGACTTTCTTCTTCTCTTTCCTCTTTGTTCTTGCGGGGAGCAGATTGTGATTGGACGTTGCCGCCTCTGTGTGCAGAAATGACATCGTCCACTCCTCCATCGCTCTTCATTTACTGTTTTCTTTCTCCTCCATGTGTGCGCTGCTTCCTCTCTGCCTCATCCATCCATCTTAATATTCCTCCTTCAGCAGAGTTAACTAGACCGGGGATGAAATTCAGAGAGGAGGGAGAGGAGGAAGCTGTTTGTTGTTGTGATCCAGCAGAAGGTTTTAAAGCCACACTGGGCTTCATTTCCTGTCTCATTATCCTACGTTCGCCTCAGACATCCAACGCTGAAGCTTCATGACCTCTGCTGACTTTTCACTGTGCAGCTAATGACTTTACTCAAGCAGCTGTCGTGTCCGCCATCTTTGTAGTCCTGTCAGGATTCAGAGAACAGCTCAGCATGATAAATAACTTTTTTTTTTGTTAAATGGCAAACATTAATTTGAAAAGTTCTTGCTTGTTTTACTGAAACTTGAAAATCTCTGATTAATGCAGTAAATGTATTTAGCTTCACAATCACTGCAGGAGCGTTTGTGTAAAATAAACTGCAAAAAAAGTGTTGAAGAAGGTCCAAATGTAGAACTACTAAACTTGATGTATATAAAACTACCCTGAGCTATGCTACCGCCAGTGGCTGTTGCGACTGCACCCCCTCATGGCCCAATTGTTGAAAAATGTGTGCTAAAGTGCCCCCTGGGAGCCAAAATGCGCATTAAAGTGCCCTCTTAGGAGCCAAAACACGTGCTAAAGTGCCCAATTGGACACCAAAATGCGTGCTAAAATGACCTCTTGGACGCCAAAACGTGTGCTAAAGTGCCCTCTTCAGTGGCGACACGCTATATGTGCCCTTTTTTCCTTTTTGCCCCTGCCCTTCAAAAAGTCTGTGCACGCCACTGCTTCTGGGAGTCCGTCGACCGATCCAGTCGTTCAGGTGTGAGGACGCGTTGCTTTGAATGCCGAAAACAGTAATAAAATAAGCCAAATTTAACATTTTTCAAATAAAATAACATTAGAAAAAATAAATAGGCTCTTCCTCATTGGTTGTAGAAATTAAAAATACAAGTTCAGCTGCCAGTTTGATACTAAATCTGTCCACCTTGTTCTTTACATTTTGTGTTGTTGTGTGAATTAGTGTTGCTGAGCTGGATCTTGATAGCCTTGCTCTCGTCCCACAGTTCTTGAACCACGAACTCAGATGTTCATTCATCGTGTTTGCCCAAATGAAACTTTGCTGTAATTCAGTCAAATCCAAATGTTGCGTCCAGAGAAAGGAAAAAGACAACATCCTTTTGCAAAGCATCATGGGAAACTACCTGTGTGCAGCTATTCTTGGAAAGTCTAAGTAATCTCACATGTCCCGGCTCCAGTTTGCTAGCAATCCAGAAAGCCCTGCACATCCCTGAGAGCCGGCCGGCAGTCACATCCACACAGCGAGTGTCGAGGATGTGTTGCCACGGAAACAAGGCAGCGCAGGAGGGGGAGGATGAGAGGACCGCGGCTTCCTGACAGCAGAATGGAGGCTCAGATGCACCGTCACGCTAACGGTTCCCCGCGTGTTCGAGTCTTTAGAGTTCAGGCCGTTAACTCGGGGTTAAACATGGAGAAACGTTTTCCTCCAGCGTTAATATGAGCAGACGGCGGGTTTTTAGGAGGAAGAAGGAAAAGAAAGAGGCAAACGGAGCCAGGTCGGATCAATAGAGAGAGAATAAAGAGGGAAACAAACAAGCTCATAGGCAGATAAACAGAAGCTGAGACAGTGACGGAGAGCGACAGTGACAGACAGGAAGGGACGGCTTCCTGCCGGCGTTCGACACCTCCCAGAGAGACGGGGAAGATCCTGTCAGCGGCGAGGAGGAGGAGGGAGTCGTGTTTTAATTTTAGCAGTCTGATTAGCTCGGCTCGTTGGCCTTTTTTCGAGCCCGAGTCTCGTCCCGGTGACAGGCCGGCGGAGGTCAGACGGGCCGGAGGGCAAACGAAGCCAAACTGTCAATCACTTCATCATATCTGGGTTAAAAAAGGCAGACGGAGGCTGAGAAAGGAGGGGTGACACTTCTGCAGGGGAGAGGCAGACGGAGGGAGGGGTGGAGAGGAGATGATGCATTCTGATGTGGTGTCTTGTTTAACCTTACATTAATTCAATATTTATTTTGGGATTTATAAATGCTTAATAGACAGTAAATCAATATTTATGAGGCGGCTAATGAATCCGCCTGCACACCATCAGCATTCAGATGCTACAGCGAGCCACGGTGCAGTAATGACAGGCTGCACCCGAAGACACGCAGGAAGTCCTCCCGTCAGCCCTCCACCTTTCCAACACGGGTCTGAGGTCCGGTCATGGCGGCAGCAGACCGAGAGGGGCGGTCCAGACCGGCCTCTGGAGGCTCCTAAAGTGGTCCCGGGCCACATGGAATATCCTTCCAGTTTGGTTTGAGCCTACCAGGGGTCTCCTTGTGGCCAGGAGGCATTCAGACCTCCTCAGACCATCAGCGGTTCCACTCTGGTCTCCTTCCAGATGATCTACGATGTTAGTCTTTCAGATAGAACCGAGAGCTCGAGACCGTAGACGACTCTGTTCACGACATCCTGGACTGTTTCTGTGCTGAGAGACTTTACAGACTACAAGTTCAGCTTTAGAAGCTTTTGACTGTTAATTCAGTGTCATAAATGAATGAATTAAATGAAAAAACATGGCACTATTCCAGTTAATTTCTAATTCCAAGTAGCTTATAGCCACAGACACACGATGAGACCCCGGGCCTCTGCCCTCCCACATCAGAGCGACATCCCCAGATTTCTTTTTACTCGTCGGCATCTTTCCGTGGTCGTTTTTGCTTCATCCTTTTTGAGTAGTTTTTGTTTTTGAGGTCGCTGTTTTTAGATACCGTGGTCAGGATTCGTTTTGAGAACGAGGGCGGTAAAAATGCCTGATGAGAACGAAGCCACCGATGGGCCTCGTTTCTGCCGGATCAGCTGCCTTCAGGTGGAGGCGGGTCACGAGCTGATTCGTTGACGGGCTGATCATTAGTCTGACTGCAGGATGACGGATGATGATGCCAGTTGTCTGGCGGCTCGAGCCGTTCAGGGATGTGATTTTCCACACGGCTGCAGTCAACAGATCTGTAATAAACAGCCGCAAGCTTGTATTAATATTGTTGGAGTAATATTTCACATGTTGCAGTAAACTGTAGCTGTCCAGCGTCCCGGTCTGTGAAGCAGGAATTGGATCATCTGTGATCCTTCAACACCAAACTGTAATTGTTTTGACCTTTGTCTCATTCGTTTGATTAAGTTCAACTTCTTTCTGACCGAGAACTTCTCAGTTTGGAGACGGATTATTCTGCCATATTAAACTCTGTAATCCAAATTACATTTTCAAATCGAGGAGCCGCACAGCGTCGAAGCCGAAGCGGCTCTGACAACACAGAATCTTTAATCATCAGCCTGCTTTGTGCTGAGTTTCAGTCCGAACACCATCCAAGACAAACAGAAGCAGCTCGGCGTTACGTCCCGTCACCAGCGAGCGTCTCGGCGGTCAGATCATCTGGATTCACGCAGGAAAATAAAAGCCTCGTCGCCCGTATCGATGGCTGCAAAGCAGTGGCGTGCACAGACTTTTTGAAGGGCGGGGCGGAAAGGAAAAAAAGAGCACATATAGCGCATCCTTGCCACTGAAGAGGGCACTTTAGCACGCGTTTCGGCTCCCAAGAGGGCACTTTAGTGCGAGTTTTGGCTCCCAGGGGGGACTTTAGCATGCGCTTTGGAGCCCCCCCTGTGCACGCCACTGCTGCAAAGCATATGTTCTCTGCATGTTCATCACTGTGTGTTTGGTGCGGTGCAGGAGCTGATCCAGCAGAATCAGAGAACTGAAGAGACCCTAAACCCTAACACTAAAACAACTGAAGCATGCCTTCAGTGGAAAGCTTTTAAATGGAGGCTGGAAAGAGTTCATCGATTAAGTTCAACGTTTAAGAAGCAGCGCGTCATGTGATTAATTACATTTCCATTCAAGTTATGGAATAACGATAAAGTTATGAGATGGTCATTATTTTTTCTTTCTTGGTCACAGTTGTGTTTGCAACGACCGAAGCTTTAAATGTAATTGCAAAATCTTATTATTAGATTACGAAACAATAAGAAATCTAGTTCAAATGTGCAGTTTTATCCTCCGTGTAAAGGGATGAAATCTGGTTTAACCCTCCGGTGTTTTCCCTTCAGACAGGAGAGAAGAACAGAGCTCAGAAGAAGTCAACAGCTGCTGATTATTTTCACCGTTACAAAAGAAGCACACGTGAAATTTGTGTTTGGATCAAATGCCAAGAAAAGCCAGGTGTGCTAATGTGAGACCTGCATGTGAAATGCAGCAGCAGCAGCAGCTTCACGCGTGTCCTTCCATGTTTAATGACAGTAGATGTTGTTCGAGGTGTTTTCTGATGCCAGGAAGGTTTTTTTTAGGTTTAGGCACTAAAACAGCTGATTTGTGGAAAGATGACTGAACCTTCGTGTTACAATAAAAACCGACTGCTTGTACGAAACACTTTTTTAAAACACTTTATTAAAATCTGATGTATCGCTGACCTGTCCCGCAATGAATCCATCCACCTCGACCTCGTCCCTGTAAAGACTTTGTCGCCTGACGTCTCCCCACAGTCCCTCTAACGCAGGCATGGGCAAACTACGGCCCGAGGGCCATATGCGGCCCGTTACAAAATTTAATCCGGCCCGCCGAACTAATTATACAAATTATATCAATAAACCTTGTTAATGTTTTATTTTCCCTGCAATTCTGGCTTTTTCCCAATAGATGGTGCACTCTAGATACATTGAGCTTTGTTGAGGTGAAGCGTATTACTCCACGTTTGCGCTTTACTCTTCGACCCTCAGCCCTTCTGTAAAGATGAGCGGAGCTAAGAATGTCCAGTTTTTAATAAGGAGTGGACAACTAAATATTTTTGACTGAACACCGATCAGGCGGTGTTTAAAGACTATGATACAGCAAGAAAACTGACTCCAGACTTTGATGCGCTGGATAAAAAGGGAGACCAACAACACTGTTCCCACTGAAATTAAAAGTACGTTTCTCCGTTGTGTTATGTAAAAAATGCATTTGAAACTAATTTGTTCTGTCTGTTAAGGGATGCACATATGTGGTGCTCAGGTGCACGTACGTTCTCAAAACCAAGTGCGCAAATGCAGCGCGATCAAATATAACGCGCTCCACATACTGGCGCATTGTCACTGTTCCGTCCTCGCGCTGCTCGTTGTTGAGTTTTGGCTTTAGGGATGATTGAATAGAAGGAGAGGACAAGTAGACCTGCATCTCCTACCGTTTTTTAAATGAAGACAGTCAGGAGGAGACTGATGATGATGATATCCTGAAGGATAACACAACTTTCAGTGCTTTAAAATAATAAAAAGAGTCATTTCAATAAATAGCTCAGTTCTGTGGGACTTCAAAGACAGATATTTAGTTGTAATGCTTTTGTTCATTTTCAATTGAAATTAAAGCACATGTGTTCTACATATCTCATGATATTTTATTTTCTCTTATGAGGTGGATTACCAAAACACTCCATCCATCTGCTCCTGGTCCGGCCCCCCAGTCAAATTTTAGAACCCTTTGTGGCCCATAAGTGAAAAAGTTTGCCCACCCCTGCTCTAACGCCTTCACCAGCTTCTGAGTGAGAAATCTGCCTCTTAGCTGCTAAACGCCGCTGGTCTCTGACTGTGTGTGCAGGTGGTGTTCAGGTACTTCTTAGTGTGACATTCAAGTGACGAGTGAAAAGCACGGAAACAACGATATGACGGTGTGAGCTGAAAGTGGAGCAGAGTGGTGTCTATCAGAGACAGCAACTCATCATCACTCTGTTTCACTCTTCTTCTCCTGCAGCCTCAAAACTCAAAGTATTTTACCGCCGAAGACTCGGTGAAAAGCAGGAGAGCGTCACATTTTAGCGCCTGAGCTAACGCAGGTAAAGCTGGCGTTGGCACTCGTCTCCTCGCGGCGGGAGGCCGCTTCCTGCGTCTGATCTCCAGACGCTCCTCCAGAGGCCTCCTCCTCCTCTCTGCAGAGGAGCTGATGTCACAGGGGAGGCTGAACCTCGGACTGTTGTAGGTGTGAGCAGTCTCGCAGGAGACAAACCTCGTGTTCATCGCTCTGCTCTTCGTCTTCTCATCCTCCTCTTCACTCTGCGTCCGTCTGAGCTGTGTTTTATTTCTTTCTTTCTTTTCATTCCTCCTGTCCTCAGTTAACCTCTCTCTCTGCTGCAGAGGTGGAAAGTTATCGTTTCATTCTCACGTCGCTGTTGGCTGCTAACCACTAGCTGCTCATTCAGACGTCGTTCTTCTCTAGAAACCAGATGAAAACATACGAAACTATGAAGGCGAACAACTTTTTTATTAGCGGTTAGCGGTAGCAAGATTCAAGATTCTTTATTGTCATTGAGCATGTCAATGAAATTTGCATTGCAACCCCCATGTTAGGAACAGATAATAAGAAAGATAAGAAAGATAAGAAAGAAGGTGTAGGTGGAGGTGTAGGTGTAAAGTGCGGTGTGCAGTGGTTCACAGTCCTCACAGTCTCTCACTGCAGTGAGGGGCTGCTGGGGGTGATAGCTCTGACAGCTCTGGGGAAGAAGCTGTCCCTCAGTCTGTTAGTGGTGGTGCGGATGTTCCTGTACCGCTTTCCTGATGGAAGCGGTACAAGCAGTCTGTGGCCCAGATGGCAGAGGATGCTTTCAATTGTGGCCCTGTAGAAGTTGACGAGCAACCGAGAGGAGAGTCCAGCCCGTTTCAGCTTCCTGAGGAAGAAGAGCCTTTGTTGTGCCTTCTTCACCAGGCGGGAGGTGTTCATGGACCAGGAGAGGTCAGATGTGATGTGGAGGCCCAGGAACATGATGTTGTCCACACGCTCCACCACTTCTCCGTCCATGAGGAGGGGGGCGTGATCCGTCTTCCTGGACCTCCTGAAGTCCACAATGACCTCCTTGGTCTTCCCTGTGTTCAGCACCAGGTTGTTGGCTGAACACCACTGGGTGAGCTGGCGTGTCTCTGTGTCCGCAAACTTCACGACTGTGTTGGGGGGGTGTATGGCAGCACAGTCGTGAGTAAACATGGTGAAGAGGGCCGGGCTGAGCACACAACCCTGTGGCGTGCCCGTGCTGACGACCAGAGGGGATGATGTGATGTTCCCTATCCTCACCACCGGAGGCCTGTTGGTGAGAAAGTCTCTGATCAAGGTGCTCCGGGATGACTGTCGTTGGGTTTTTGCGAGGCTGAGTAGCTTTTATTGTTCTGTGGATGAACCGAGCAACAAACGTTCAGCGCCGCGGAGCTGAATGTTGACGTTTGCATTATTGTTTGTTAGGTTAATCACTCGCAAAGGTCCTGTGAAACGCCACTAATCGTCGCGGAACAAGACAGGCTACGTTATTTGCGTTCACCTGTCTTACGTGAAACTGCTGATTTATCAAGCTTTAGTTGCGTTGCTTGTAGCTGTTACTTTAAATCTCTCACCACAGGTTTACAACATTAGCTGATATTACACCATTTCCACCATTATGTGACTTGGCTAACCCTAACACTCCCCCCCGCAGGCGGATAGCGAGGCATTGTTCCTGTTTTTTTTTGGTCATTTTGATGCAGTTTTAACCTTTATGAACAACAACATAAAAGCTCCTCGTGGTTTCTGGTTCGATTTGAGCAGCCGTGAACGACACAGAACAGACATGAGCCCTCTGAGGGTGTGTTATAGTTCTTCCTCTGCAGTTCGCGCCACAGCAACAAAGTGACGTGGACTTTTATCTCCGGTTTGATCTCCACCAACTCCAGAGGACAATATCTGGCTTTTTATCTGATAATGTTCCACTTTGGTCTAAATGTGTCACAAAACTGAAAACAAAACCAGCAGAAAAACCAAAATCATAGTGAGCAGCTCTTTTCACATAGAGTCTGATTTATTGTTGATGTAACACGTATGAATTATTGGAGCTTCACACAGTATATTTATTGTGTTTGTGCTCTTGCTCATCATGTGCAGACTGAAAGCAGTTTTTTAAAGCAAACATCTCCTGTTTTCTTGTTTTTGCTCGTATCTCATATCTGCGGTTATTGAAGAAATCGCTTTTTGTTGGGGATTTGTGAAACAATGCGGGCTTCGCCTTCTTCAGAGACGGAGCGTAATCACGGCAGTTGTGCTGATTATACAGGCTTTGTTCGCGGCTCAATCACTCCGAGCTCCATTTTCACATTTTCTGTTGTTTGTGTCGAGAGGATGAAGTCATATCTCATCTCTCGTTCGCTTCATCCACACGAGCCTCTCTCTCTCTCTTTGCTTTGTCCGTCACTCGACTTCTCCTTTGCTATCTCTATTGTCTCCTTGTCCTCCCCCAGCATCTCCGTCTGTCTCTTTGCATCACTCTCTTCGTATTGTTCGCTGAAGGTCAGGCTCTGACATTGGAGCATGTGCTCTCCACATAATGAACCCACAGAGCTGAGATTTGCTTGTCTGAGTCTTTTTTCTCTCTCTCAGCTCGATCAGGACAGAATTATGTAAGAACTTAATTCCAAAGTGAAATCCATTCATAAATGTCTCTCCGCTCTCTGTGCTGCTGCTGTGAAATTTGAACTCAGATAAGAAAGAAATGCTGTCGCCTGGTGATATTCTGTCTCTTTCTTATTGTCGACACATGCCGTGAAAAGGCTCAAACCAGCAGTGACTGTATCTGCTGACATTGACTGTGAGTGAATCACAGCCTGATGGATCTTCTTCCTCTGAGCCATTGAGCTCCATTAAAACACATCAGTGAGCTGTTGCTGTGGCTGACATGTTCCTTTATTACCATGAACACACACACTGTAGTTTATTCTGACTCTGGTCTCACACACACTGTCCCGCCCCCACAAACACTCACTAAAGCACCAACTGTGGATTCATCCGCCGCTGAAAATAGTTCCCAACTAATTTATTACTGAGCCTTTTTTAATGAAACAATATATTTGTGAGCTGTTTTTAAAGACTTCATTTGGAACCAGTGGGGTTGGACCAGAGTGCACATTGTTAGTTAGGCTGGTCTGTAGACTGTAGACTAGATGTTGTCATGGTTACAATGATGTGATGAACGTGGTGGTCATGCGACTATAACAAATGAACCGACCTCCTCCCTGTGCAGAGTTTGACGCTCTATAAAAATGTCACATGACTTCCTGCTTTGCTCCCGTCATTATTAAAACGGCCACTAGAGGCGCTGTCACTTGAACACACTGACTGATGATGTCGTTCTTCTCGGGTCTCATGGTGTAAATATTTAGTAACAACTGATCTCAGACCAGACTGAGCACCTGAATCCTGGTTGTGGTCCTGTGGTTTAGTGGCTAGAGGGTCTTCCCAGTTTGTTACAACTTATTATTTGTCGTAACGCCCATAATTTCTGTTCTCGTAGCATCGCACACACCAAAGACGAGTCAAGAAACGCGGGCAGCTGGCAGATCAGAGTACAAATAATGGACTGCTGTAATGCATCAGAATGATCCTTTAAGGCTTTTGGCTTTCGTTCCGCAGTGTTGGAGCTCTGAAGCTGTCTTGTTATTACATTTTATGCTCAGACGACTGTTGCTGTAATATCTGCTCTCTCTCCAGCTAATGTAACATAAAATGAAAGAAGTTTTCATTCATTTTCCCTCCTCAGATAAATTCATCCATCTCCCCTGTTTCCTTCCCTCCTCTTTTATTTCCTCGTCTCCTGTGTCCTCCTCTCCTCTCACCTGCCTCTTCCCCTTCTTCTCACTTACAGTAAATCCACCCACACCTCCGCACATCCCCACCCCCTCTCTCTAACTGACACTAAATTCACCTCCCCCTTTCATATCTCTTTGGTCCATCCTCCTCCCCTTGCTCCTCTCGCTCCTCCATAATTGCTGACAGTGGAGTTTGCTGTTTTCCCTGCTGGCTGGCCTCTGGAGCTTTCACCACAGCAGTGCGACTCTGCGGGTGCAGAGGAGACCCAGGGGTCAACCTGTCCCCTTCACACTGCTGCAGCTGCCCTCCACCCATGCATTCATCTGTCTCTGCGTCCATCCCTCCGTCCTCATCCCTGTGCTGCACTGTTTCCCCTTCAGTCTCCACACTGAATCATCCAGGGAAAAAATGAACAGCATGAGCCAAAGGATCAGACATTTCTGATTAAACAGGGTTGTGGTCATGCTGTTTGTTGTAGCAACGTAATATAACCCATTACTCATAGGAATAAAAGTAATATTATTACATTTGCTGTATCAAGTAATGCGTCACCATCCGGATCTAAGTGTCCAGCAGCTCTCAACGATGTCAACTCTTTAATAATCCTCAACACTGTGGACAAACACTCAGAAACACAGCTGCAGGAAAAGTAGCAGCCGCCTCAACACGAGCACAAAACTGACACTGACCTGCATAAACCGCCATCTGAACACACAACACGTCAAACTCTGTTGTACAGACAGTCATTTTGCAAAGTTACGTTTGCTTTGTGTGTGTGTGTGTGCTACTATAGCCTCAGGTTATGGCCAGGTTATAGTAGCAATAGCATTATTATAATAAAGCGTAATATATAACCAGCTATAACACTAGTCATACTTCTTATTATGTTTTTTGGGTCATTTTAGTGAAAGTACAGCAAAAGTAGTGTAATCAGTGAGGCATTTCTCTACATGTGCTGTAATATTTGCTTTCAAATAAAAGTAACTAGTAATATATAATAAACTACACTCTGAAAGTAACTTACAAATCTAAGTAACTATCTGCACGTCTGTGCAATCTGTTGTTTTGTTGATTTGCTTTGGTCAGAAGAGATTCAGTGTTTCACAGAGATATTAATTAAATTGAATACATGTGACACATGGTGAGGGTCATTTACACATTTCATTTTTTAGTGGTCATGTTCACTGGAGACACATCTATAACACTGAGTTCAGTTAACCATGACCACCATCTTTATATAAACTAACCAATAGTTTTCACACCCAAAACACCCGACTCTCTGTGTGAGTCTCTGCTCTGTCCTTCATCCATCAACCATCCATCATCACTATCCTGACTCCCCGCTGTCCTCAGGAACATGTTTCTCCCTCACACGACACTTCTGCTTCTACTGAAATTACCTTTAGGCCTTTTATAGACACCCTCCCTGTCACATAATTCACACAACCTGGGATCCATTTCTGTATTACCATGTGTCAGGCTTTCTGCCCTCTGAGGACCCGGACGAGGTCATGGTATACAGGGACGCTTCAGATAAAGGGTCTTCAGTTGTCAGCTCAGATGTCCCGTCCTGTTTTTGCCAGGTGTTTGCGTTTGAGACAAATGTCAGCAGGTTTATTCCACTTGACATTTTAAGTGATTCAGAGTGTTTTCAGTTACTCCTCAGTGTGTGTGTCTCAGGGTGATGACTGCAGATTATTGGATGTGATGTTGGACAGGGGACAAGGAGTCTCAGTTCAGTTTGATGTGATGACACAGTGTACTGCACTGTGTGAATGGACAAAAAGTTATAAGACACTGAGACAAGAGTGAAGTCAGCATTTTTCTCCTGCTGAGTAGAAACGATTACCCTAAACATTTAAAGATCTTTCACCTCCTTGTAAACGAATACAAGTTCTCAAATAATGGGTAGGATGTTTATCATGAACTTTTATCATCACCTGAAAAAGGACCTTTATTAGAGACAGGCCTTTATTTCTAATCCCCCTTTATATTTGATGATATTTTAGTAAGAAACCGCTGCTGATGCAAACACTTCCTCTATCTTTCCCTGTTGTCTCACTTTATTCAGTATTATGTACATGTACGTAGCACCAACTCCATCATTACAACAACAGAGTCGTGCGATGCTCACCACTGCTCTCTGCTGTGCTCAGCATAATTAATTATGTCTAATTATGCTGTGAAAGGACAGGGGCTTTTGTGTAGATTGGTAATTGCATACATGATTGTACAAAAATGTCATGTGGAGCCCCTCAAGGCTCCATTCTCAGGCCTCTTCTGTTTAACATCTATATGCTCCCACAGATTACGGAAAATATAAAAAAAAATCTTACCAAAATTATGCAGATGACACACAGACTTATATAAAGGTATCACCAGATGAGTATGGATGCTTTTCTGTTCTAATTTATTTTCTTTTGTTTCCATATATCAGATTAGCAAACATGCTAATCCGATAATTTAGGACTATATTATATATTTCTGTTCTCTTTACTCATACGTTTTTTATCCTATATTTGTTTAATGTTTTGGCAAATTTGGCACACTTTTAATGGTGCTAATTCCTGTTTGCATTGTACTCATGGATGTACAGACAATGCTGATTATTTTGATACTGAAGGAAACTGAAAATGATGATTCTCAGGCAAGTTGTGCATTTAGGAGGAGCATCTTTTTCAGTGGTTTCTAAGTGGACGTATGGATGTTTGTTTTCAATTCTTCTGGAACGACGGGTGCAGTCACTGTGGAGCACAGCGAATATTTCATTCCCCACCTCCCCCTGTCATGTTAAGAGTAGCAGTAAAGAAAACATAAACTGCTGACACTGAAGCTTTCAGCATGAAATCTTTCCCTGTTCTTCGCTTGTTGTTTTTCTCATCTCCGGCGTCTCCTCCGTCAATACCTCCCACTGCTGTTTCTAAATTATCTGATGAATAATGTGGCGTGAAACTCTTTAGGTTGTCGATAAATGTCTCAGCGCCGGTGACACCAAGACAGATTCCTCTGTTTTTCTTTCACCGCTGAGCAATGAGGTTTAGATAATGTTTTATTTTTTCTCCCAGAAAAAGGAAAATAACCGCCTCACGGCAGGAAACTGAACTCTTCCCTGTTCTTCCCATCAACCCCCATCTGTTCTTTACTTTTTCTTTTGATGCTTTTAGTGCTGCCTTCCTCTCCAGTACTCTGTCACGTGTCCTTGTATTTCCCCAGTTGTCCCTCCATCTTCAGCTCCTCAGCAGCTGTACAGATATCAATAAAACTCAGCCAATGATGACTCAGATCAAGGTACATTTGCATACAACCTCCCAGCCAGTTCTGGATATAGTCTTGTTTTATTCATTAGTGTGAATGAACTGTGAACATATGGAGGCATGTGAAGGTAATTTAATGCAAATGTGAGTCTAAATGACTAATTACACATGTTTATTGTCGTCTAGCTCACGGTTCAGCATTGAATTAATTCTGAAGGTAGAAAAAATGCACTGCTACTGGTGAAATATGTAGACAAATCCCATACATACAGTAACGACAGGACCTGTGCAGCACCAGCTATCAGCTGTGATGTCAGAAATCCCAGAATTCTTTTACAACTTTCTAGACTAAGAAAAGTTCGAGAAAATGTCAAAATTGTCCAAAAATACAATGACTTGTCCTTAACATTTGTGTAAAATCAAGGTCTAAATGTATATAAATTGTAATATAGATCAAATTAAGAGTAGTCTATTGGACTAAGTTACAAAAGAACCAAAACAAAGCTTTAGCTGCTAAAAGCTGAGGTTTGAAAGAGAACGTTTTGCAGGTATGTTCAATATCAACACTTTCTCATCTCATTCTCATGATAAAAATGCATTTGCTGTAATCTCTGGGAATGATCCAAAAATCTGACAGATTAAAAATCTGTCTTAATATATGAATAAATAAGTAAAGATCAGCTTCACTAGGAAGGTTCAGGTTTGCAGCACACGTCAAAAAACACATATTTCACCAAAATTTGGGTTGAGAAAGCACTGAGAAGCTTCTGATGTGATCCAGGAGTTTTTTTAGGTTTTCCTGACACTCTGTGTTGTTGGAGACGTCTTTGAACATTTTTATTAGTTTTACATTACTTTATTTTTCCATTTAACTACTGCACTTAGTTGAATGTTAAAACAATTCCTGCAACAACTTTGAAAGATTGTGTTGCCTCCATGGAAATACGAGCTCTTTGAACGTTTCAAAGAGCTCGTATTGTCTTATCTGTTTGTTCTTCCTCTGAAGAACCTCTGAAGAACAGCCCGTCCTGAGGTGCCCTGGCAGCTCACATGGTCGAGCATGCTCTCCATGAACTAAGGCTGGGAGTCCTGCTTCAAATGCACCCCGGGGCCCCTTGTTGTATGTCATCCTGTCTCTTTCTTTCTCCCCTGTCCCTGCCTCTCTTCAGCTGTTCTTAAATAAAAACACCCAAAAACGAACATCTTATTACGACTCCTGTTTACCTTTATTGTTAGGCGACCTCTAGTGGCCTTAGTAATTATGACAACAGGAAGGAGGAAGTCAGGTGACGTAGTGTAAAGAGGGAGGAGGTCAGTGTGGATGGAAGATTCAAACACAGGAGAACCTCACCCTCTAACCCTGCTTCTAAAACAATAACGTACTTATTTTAACCCCAGCCACAATCTCTTCCGAAACCGAATCAAGTAGTTTCAGTGGCTAAACTGAACCAAACGGAGACTGTTTCGCAGCGTTAGCCACGTGTTTGCCCGGTACGCCTGTCTCCAGTACTCTGAACAGCTATATTTTTTGGGGGTGTTGGCGAACGACCTGCTCTGTCTTTTACGTATGTTGCATAAGAACTAAAATTATCAGGTAAAAGAAGCCACTTTGACCCTTTTACTCGTCCAAACATTTGTAGGTAACCACAGAAGTAAAATCTGATATGAAGAGAAGGAAGCACATTCAGATGAACTCTGAAGTCTTTGAACTGTTGTAGGATCCCATTAAAAAATAGAAACAATGTTCCTTTGCTGCGTGAAATCCATTTTCTTCACTCTGTCACTCTTGTTTTGCGCCACGCTCCTTCCTGTCGCTGCCTGTACCGCAGGGCGCCAGTTTTTTCTCAAGCAGGCCGACGTTACGAGCAGGAATCGAACCTTCCCCCCTCTTGCCTCCTGCTGCCTCCCTGATGTTTTCAGAGGCAGAAATGTGTCGTGTGTCAGCGGCTAAATGAGGGGATTACCATGTCATTATAGTGGTTTGAGTCAGCAACACTCTGCTTCTTGATGCCGCCGCTGCAAAACAAAATCTCCTTATCCCCTGAAGGGAGGGAAAGCTAATATCCTATATTTTGGTGAGCATTAAGGGCCATTACCCAACAGACAAAGTGCTTTACCCAGAGCGCTCCTCTTTTGTTGGGTTGGAGGCTCTTTTTGAATGTTTCCAGCTGACTTGCATTAAAATGTGTTTGTATAAGGACTCATTAGACTGCTGCAACACACCGCTCTTCAAACTCTGTTACACAGAGGCTATTTCTCTGCCTCCAGCTCCATGAACTCAACATGTGAAGAAATCCAAAGGTCTGCCTGCCATGGTGTCGTTTCTAAAGCTTTGTGAGCGGTCAGTTAGCAAGCGACAAGTGTTTGAACTCTACTAATCCACTGAATACCTCACAGGTTAGGAGGACAGCAGTGGAGAGTTCAGAAAACACTGCAGACTGCAGCTGTACTTCAGTTGGCAGCAGATTTGCTCTGCAACACCGACGCTGATACGAACCTCTGGCAATGTTTTAGGGTTGAAGTTGGGAGGAACATGGAGTGCAACACTGCACCTCTGCTCAGGTGCTGTTAGGAGACTGAAGAACAACATACTGTCTGCTGATGTCCGAGTGAGACAGCAGTCAGCTGGACAAGCTTCACACATCTGGAATAAAGACGCTGCCTTTGAGTTTTCATTTCATTTCAACAAAGCTATCCTATGAAATAGACTTAAAGCTCTCCTCGAGGCTGAGTAGGTTTGCTGTAATTTGGCTAAACTCTCTCTTTAACTGAGTGTTTGTGAAATTCCCTCGTAGTTTCTGTCAATTCCTTAATGCTCCTCATCTGAAAACCTGATCTGTGAAGTCTGCGATATCACAAAACCACGGATCCCTGCGTCATTAATGCGTTGTGTTCACCAGCACACACCTCAGGTGTCTTCTCTTCCTTCTCTTCATCATCCACAAATATGGTCTCGTGTGTCCTCGGGAGCGTTTGTTTGGTCTTCGGTTGCCGCCCCTCCGACCCCCGCCGTCTTCACTTGTAAAGCTGATGAACCGGGACCTGAAAGCCTCCTGCTCTGCTGCACTTTCTGTAAGTCGCTGCGAATGAGCGTCAGCTAAATGCCTCCAATGTAAAATGAGATGGGATTGAAAGCAGTTAATGGAGTCGAGGCTGTGATTAGCCTCGGAGCCGCCGCAGTGATCTGCGGTGGCGGTTGGTATCAGCAGGGTCCCGCCGGCTCTGTTTGCTCAGCTGACATGATCGCACTTCCTGCAGGAAAGACCCTAATTAATTGTTATCATCATTTGTTTATTTGTGCCTGCAGCCATTTCTCATTTCCTGTCTCGGCTCACCATCACGTCTGTTTCTGTCGCTCAGATTGTTCTCTTCATGCTCTTTCCTTTCCTTTTCGCTGACACGTTATGCTTCAGTCGTTGTTTTGAGAGAGTTTACTGACAGAGGGTGATTCTGAACATGATGGAGCATGTTTCTGCACCTCCTTGCTGAACGTATCTTTGGCAGATTCATCTCTTTTCCCTCCGTGTGACTTTGACTGACGTTGTTCTTCAGTAAGTTCAGGTAAGATTTGATACCTGAACCCTTTTGGCAGGTGCTCCATCCCTCTCGTGTTTCTTCTTCTACTTGTTTTATTGCCGGCTGCCGTTTGAGTGAATGACTCCTCGTCAGTAGATGTTACAGCTAACGTTCGACATGCTGCCACCTGCTGTACGGGAGGGAAATGCCGCACACACATCTCAACATTAAAGCCAACCTATTTTCAGTTTATGAAGGTTAAAATATGTGAGATTTACAGGAAAACATTTAAAGGAGGACAGCGGGAGAAAAGGGTTAAATACTGGAGGAACCGGCGGGTTGAACGACTTCCTGTGAGTTTTCTATTAGACATAAGATACGAGGTTGTGCACAACAGAATTTCACCATCTGCCCATTTCCACACGGGAGCGTCCACCTCTGATTTGGAGAAGATCTTCCCTGAAGCTACAAACTTTTTGTGCGATTAGGAAAGTTTTCACGCTCACCCGCCAGAGAGACAAAACCTTTAACTCTCACCAACACACAGTCAGTAAGTGTTGTGACATCATCACCATCACTTATTACACAAAGTGTCTCTTGCCCTCCCCCTCCTCATCATCATTGGACGCTTTTATCTTCCGCTCTTCATCTCTCGGCGGCCTGCGTCCCGCTCTCTGCCATCGAGCTCGTCCCGATCGACCCGAGCCAATTTAAACTCCATTTGGGAATCTCATTTAAATTCATGTGGGACGCCTCATTGGCAGGGCAGCGACAAACATTTAGCGAGGGCCGGGTTAAACAAATCAAGAACGTGCTGCTTGGGGGGGTTGAGAGGAACATCGCTGTCCACGCACAGGTGAACAGAGGGAGCAGTTGCATGATGGGATTGAACAGCGGTCGATGTTTTTCGGGGCTCTGCGCTCACTGTGTTGTTGCTCTGAGATTTGTAAAACACACACACACACACACACACACACACAGACACAGACACAGACACCCGCTAATGAAAAAATCTCGCTTCAGTCACTCTAATCTACTTTGAAGATTTGGACTCGTTTCGTCACGCTCCCTCGCTCAGCCATTTTAAATCTCTCTCTCTCTCTCTCTCTCTCTGCAACATGTGATAGTCTCTCGACCTCTCACACACACTTTTCTTCCTCTCCTCCTTTTGCCATTTCTGTCTCCTCTCCTGTCTCTCTGTGTGTCTCTCTCCCTCTTGTTTCCACATCTTTCGGCTTCTCCTCCTCCTGCCTTTTCTTTTCTCTAATCTTCTCCAGCTCTTTCTTTCTCTCAGACTGAGCTGGTTCATTAAAAAAAAAAACAGTTTACAAGTAAAAATCAACCTTTACAGGTTGCTCTTCTCCTCACTGAAACCTGGACAACAGAGAAACTTCAGCCTGTTGACTGCAGCCAATCAGTGTCCTGGTTTTAAACCTCCCTCCAGTCCTGCTGAGCTGGACTGCTTTCTGAAGACCACCTGATGATTTGGTTCTTTTCGTTTCCATATTTCCCTCCGAGACGTTGACGAATGTGTTTCTCAGTGTGTGCAGTGAAATGCAGCTTTGACTGCATTAAACTGGATTCCTCCACATCTTTGGTTTACATGAGGGCAGCAATGTGTTAATAAGAAGGAAAAGATCTCCAGAGTCCTCAGAAGAGGCCTAATTAGCTGAACTAAGAAAATACACCTGTGTACTTTTATAAAGTTAGTCTCATCTTGCCAAAACCTTTACTTCATCATCATCATCATCATCATCTGATGACAAACATCGCTCGCTGGATGCAAACTGTGGCTGTTTTCAAGCTAGCAACCTACCTGCGCTAATCTATGCAAAAATGGCAAGTTACGCTAACCTGGTCGCTAATGCTACGCACATAAACAAGCTAGCAGCTGTCGCCTTGTCTTTTGCAGGGACGAAGGCTCACCTGGTGCTGTTTCTGCTATGATTTCTCTTCAGTGTGGAGTCAGTTCTAACACATCAGATGTACTAAATGTGGATTTTCTGCTGATAAAGTTTCTGCTTCTACGGCAGCTCGTAGCTAAAATGACAACATGCTGTCATAAAGACTGTCTCTGGCGTGACAGACGTTGTGTGTTTGTGGAGCAGCAGCTTCACACCTGCATGATGACTGTCAGCAGTGACATTTGGAGAGGTTGAATTCTACCATTAAAATGAAAACTCAGTATGTGATATGTGGGAGATTGTGTCGTAGTAATGAATCCTCCTGTCCTGCAGGTGGCGGTACAGGCAGCCAGCAGACCATTCTCCATGAGGAGCAGTGGAAGATGCCGGCTCTGCCAGCACTGCTGCTGTCGATTTATGTCGTCGTCCTGCTGCTGACCATGGCACCGCTCTCCTTCAGCCAGGCCAACACCCTCTCTGCCGTCCGGATGGGTGAGTACTGTCGCTGTGACACGTTCGAATCCCAGTGTCTGCATTTGGAGTCGACTTTTTAACTCCATGCTGCTGTTTGAGTCTTGATAGAGGAACACCGCATACATCCCCAAACCTAGCTGACAGTCTTTATTTCACTTAGTTTTCACTACAACGATCTTAAGACAATAAGACGACTCATCGGTCAAACGCTTTTATTGTGAAGCTGCAGCAGCAGGAAACGTTCGGTTTGCATCAGCAGCAACTTTACTGTCCAGACCGACACCCACCTGTGCACAGGCTCAGTCACAGCTCTACCTTTAACCTACAAACTGGCCTGTTCAGCTCATGATGGCGTTAGAATGGGAGGATAGCAGCAGCTGGAGGGGGGGAGGGGGAGCAAACATGAGGCCCTAAAGCCGAGCTCAGTGCACAGCATCACTTTTTACCCAGAATCATCTTCTCTCTCTCCTGTTTGAAGGTGTTAAGAGATAAAAACGCTCTTCCTCTGCCTCCCCTCTATTTTTACACGCTCGCTCGTTACTCCTCCGTTGTGTTGTTCTTGTATCGCTCTCCTCTTGTGCTTCCTCGTCATTTTGTTTCTCCTCTCACCACCCACCTCCATCTCTGTTTGCCATCTTGATTCCTCTCACACTATCTCTTTGTTTTGTTTGCCGCTTTGCCGGCCCCTTGAGGCTTCCCTTTGTCTCCACTGCTCGCTCGCCGTCTCCATTTCCTCTTCCTCGCTCCTGGTTTTGTCTCCGTCCCAGGTCGGATCATTTGTAGGCGCGAATAAACTCGGCAGAAGCCGGATCGGGGAGCGTCTCCGTGACTTCCCTTCGTGATTCACAGCTAGGCCACTCTGCTATCGCCTCTCACTTCCTGCTCTCACCGCGCCCCGCCGAGGAAGATTAACTCAAATAAAAGCCGAGACTTAACACTGAAGTAAAAGTTCAGCTCTCTCCTCGCAGCAGATAAGCCTTCGTCTCATGTTCACGTCTCGGCCCTGATGGCCCCGAGTTCAAATCCCCGCTGCTTTTATCAAAACCGGCGCGCGCTTACAACATGCAAGCTGCCATGGCAACCAGGTCGCCCGGCGATGTGTAATGGCTCACCTTTCACACCTCCATTTATCACAGCTTCCTGATCCACACACACACACACACACACACACACACACACACACACACACACGGCTCTTTCAGCCAGATGAGTTAGGCTGAAAATAGCAGAAGTCACAGTTCACCCTCACAGATGATGTCATGGAGACGAAAGAGAGAACTCAGCTTTAAAGAGAAACGTAGAGACAAGACCACAACATAAGAATTGTTCTTTATTATATTAGTATATTTTTAGTATATTTCACCCCAGGTTTAAAGGAAACAGCTGGTTTTATTCTGCAGTTTTAAATTAAAATCCCATGATGCAGAGGTGTGATGGTCCGTCTCTGAACTCTTCCTCACTTCCTGTCTGCAGCTCTCAGCTGTACATTGGTTCCTGCTAAAGATATAAACACGTCACAAATAAAAAAAACTAAAATATAAAATGAAAATCCTGGAAATCTCTTCCTGCAATTCAGTCTGAGATTAGACCGTTCTGCAAATTTGGCTCATTTCGAATCCTTCATGAATATAACATGCATGCTTACAACTACAATACAGTATACCCTTGTTTTTCGCGGGGGTAACGTTCCAAAAAGAACCCGTGATAGGCAAAATCCGTGAAGTAGAAACCTTTAATTTTTTTTTGTTTCACAAATAAAAGTACTAGAAACGTTTTTTTCAACAAATAACTTCTGTACTGTACTGTCAAATAATAATTTTAATCATCGATATAAACAGAAGGCTTCAAATTTCGGAGATTAGCACCGCCCACCGTGACCCAAGTAATTGGATTAAACGGGAGAAAATTAAAAATGATTATGAAAAAATACAAAGTACAGTCGGACAAATAGTGACTCAGGTGTATTTCACTGCTCTTCAGACTGAGCCGCTGCATCCTGACTCCGCTCTGCAGTGTTTTCTTCTTCTGAAGCCCGCGGTGCAGGTGTGTTTGTTCGGGAGGAGAACATGGTGATAGGCAGTTGTTGTCGCTCTTTTTTCTTCCGCATCTTCCGCCGCCTTTTGGGCCCTGCCGCAGGTGCTTTTGTCGGTCCAGAGCGTTTTGTCGACATTATGGGTTTTAGAGAAACTCGAAATTGCAAGAGAATTTGTACGTACGTAATGTGAATTTGGCGAGCTGTTTTACGTACGTGTACGTAAGAAGAAGCGGAGTGACTTTTTAGCCAATCAGAATGCAGAACACAATGCACAATGCAAATCCTTGAAGTAGCAAAACCGTGAAAAGTAAACCGCGTTATAGCGAGGGATCACTGTATTTCTATTTCTTGCTCATGAAAGTTCTTGAACAAAATACTGAAGTTTCCAAAATGTGACTCTTGTATGAAGAAAAACACAAAATGAGCCTTTACAGTATGATTTGACTCATGAAGCAAACATCAAACAACAAAACAGAAGAATCATTCGACCAGGTCTCAGCACGTTGCACGGCGGTTTTAGTCAAATCTGAATAAACTGTAAGAGTGGAAAGTTTATTCATTTATGTTCTGTACATTTAGGTGAACTATTTCTGAATCTGTTTTTTCTGTATCTTATGTACATTTAATTTAACATTTGACAGGATGATCACTGATTTGACTCAAAGTAAATTGATGCAAAAATAAATCGCTGTTCTGGATTTGCTGAGAGAAAATTGCTTTTGTAAAACAAACAAAATAACCAGTCTGTGTTTGAATTCAGGCAGAAATGCTTTTTGACCGCGCTCAGGTGCGTGAATGTTTCCTTTCAGCTGTATTTCTCTCTCCAGGTGCTGGAAAATCTAATTTAGTTCCACTCCAACACACTCAGCTGTAACCAAATTTTCAAGGTCCATGATTCAGTGGCAGAGGGATAAAAGTGAGTGTGTGAAAGTGTTTTTGTCACTCAAGAATCTGCTCGTGGTGGCGAAATGCCAGCAGTCAGAAGTCTGGTACAGTTTGTCCTGTGGGCTGCTTTGGCAGGTAACCAAACATCAGACCATCATGGGGGGGCGATCTGAACACTAATCTGAACAAAAGATGAAACAAACAGCACACACCTCCGTCTCACTCTCAGTTCTTCTGTTTTACACGACATTTCCACCACGAATGTAACCTGACGCATCGCATGGCTTGTTACACCGTCTGAGAAGTCGTCGGTGGAAAGTGTTCAGACGATGCCTGGCAGCTGATTGGATGAACCACCTGTCTATCAAATCAAATCATTGAGCAAAATGACTCGTCAGGAAGGTGAAAGCCAGTCGGGATAAGAGTGAAAACGTCTTTTCAGTGGAGAAAAGCCTTCAGCGCTGCTCTTTGTTCTTCCAGTTCTGATGGAAGCTAATCCCTTTAGGCGCTGCCATCGTTGTTTTAGAGGGAACAGTCGCCAGAAGCATGAGAAGTCCTCGGTGCCGCGGTCAAAAGCTCCTTAAAAAGCCAGTAAGTGGACTGTGAGTTGAGCTCGTTTGGTCACTACTTGGCTACAAGTAGTTACTTCAAACTGTCGTATTAAAAAATAAAAGAAATCAATGTTGACTGTTGTTGGGCCAAACTTCCACTATGACCTCCTCCCCCGAGGTCGGAGTAGACTTGCTTGCAGGAGGTGTCGTCTGAATGCGAAAGTGTTCATATTTATTCTGGAAAACCTGCCGTCACACAGAGGGACGAGATGTGACGTCGTGTGAAGAAAGGAAAACAGAAGACCCTGCATCACTCGCTTCCATTGATGATGAGGATAAAACGTTTGCATTTAGAATACGAGTGACTCAGCAGGAAACAATCTGACGATACGTTCGCACCATCTTGCCCGATCAATGAACAAATCGAATCGTATTACAGGAACAAACTGTGTCCTCAGACAACCCAAGTGTTTCAGGACTTTGTCTTATCCATGGAAACAAGGCCTCCAAAGACGCAATTATAACCAGCACTTCACATGAGCAGCAATCAAATCACAAACAAGAATGACTCAGCACTAATTATCAATCACATACGTTTAACGAGCAGATTCATCGCTGTCACGCTGAGAAACGACCCAGATGAGATCAGAAACGGTAACTGTAATTAGAGCAACTCAGAGTTTATGTCGCAGGTCTCCGGCCGAGCCGCCACACCAGCTCGCGGGTCAATAAATCCCAGTCAAATACCAATTAGTGTTCAGAGACGCTGATGCCGGAGCAGAAACGAGCAGGAGTCCGTCTGTGCATCAGAAGGTTGACGAAGACGTCATCGCTGCAGGCAAACGGCAGCTAGCTCTGTTGCTAGCAGCTCTGTGACGCTGCAGTGAGGCACAGAATGCAAAGTGCTAACACTGCCATGCTAACTTGCTTATGATGATAATAGGTGGTTCAAAAGAGTACTTCACTGATTTAGCATTGCGCTCCCGTAACAATCTTGGACTCATGATGGACAGTTAAAAAAGTAAGGATCAGCAACATAACCTGGCCCGCATTACCCATAATGCTACTTAACTTGGTGAACAACAGCCAGGTGCAGGGACTTCAGGGAGGCTTGTCAACCTTTGGTGCTAAGCTAAGCTAATTAAATCCTGGATCTTATGCAGATCTGAGACTGAACATAACTCTTAAACAGACCATGGCTCTATCAGGAGAGCTGGAAACCATGTGGGGAGTCAGCCTCACTGCAAATTTGTCCCAGTGGTCAACTGCAGTACTGCAACGACAAGATCCCATTTTTTCCCATTGACTTCCATTATATAAAGACATCTATGACACAAACGTGGTCAGTTTTTACTCTTGACTCAGAATCTGAAGGTTTTTAAGCCATGAAGCAAACCAGCGAGAGCGAGAAAACTTTCTTCGGAATGAAAACTTCAAGTTCCATTTTAACAATTTAGTGAAGCTCGCTGTGGCGAGGATTGCATTACATTGCACGGCTGTACGTGTTATTGTGTCCACCCTCTGCACTGATGCAAAGCGGTGACTTATAGTGTTGAAAATCAAAAGAGTCTGAAATAAATCTTCATCAGCGTGCAGATACTTTCTCCTCCGGCAGGATTAAAAACCAAGTCAAGAGCATAAATATTGTAGCGAGGGATTTTAACAATTCAGCAGCATCGGTGTCCTTCAGCTGCAGATAAAAACCTCCATGAATGATTTCAACCTGCGCTATCAGTCATTCTGAAGGATTCATTAGCTTCAGTTCATCAATAAATATCTCTAAACTACAGAGAAGCTGGTCTGTAAAAGCAGTTTGTCACCGCAGGACGGCGGCAACATTAATCCTTTCAAAATTAGCTCAAAGTACATTTTTCAAATTTGAGGCACAACTCATTTTGTAAGTGAAGGTGTCAGTTTTTATTTGAAAAGGCAAATGTCTCCTTTTGGAGAAAAACCCAGACTGAATATCAATTTCATACCTTTAGTGGAAACTTTGTTCCCGTCTGTCCGACCTGTGAGCCACCAGCTCGACACCAAAGGTCAGAAACAGACAGACAGAAAGATTAACAACGAAAAACTGAATAAACAAATGGCTGAAATGAAATGAAATAAAAAAGAGTGATGGCAAAAGAAGAAAACACTCAACATGAAGGCAGAGAGACGAGCAGCACACAAGCTTTAATCTGGAGGGTTTTTCCATCAACGTTTCCCAAACACATCCTGCAGCTTTAACCCAACATTTCTCCTGAAAGGATAACTTTGGTGCTATTCCATGTTATCAACATCCGGCGTCTCTAGGCAACTACCTCTGACGTGGATGATGTCATTAACGAACGTCGGGCGCTGCGAGCAGCCAGCCAAAACACGGCTGACTCTGCGGCGGTCAGCTACGAATACGCAATAACGAACCACAGCTGTGCCAAACTACAGCTAAACTAGCCGACCGCCGGCTCAGAGGGGAATAGCACCAGCATATCAGAACAAAATATTGGAATATGAACGAGTTTCTGCAGATTATGTGTTTATAGAGGCTGCGCATGGATGCCCCGAGTACTCGCATTATACGGATATACGCGCCGCTCCTCTGGGGCTAATTTCTTCAAAACGACTCCAAATAACACCAAAGTTGTCTGGGTGAGTAAATGGTCGTATTTAATGCTACAAATAAGGTCCAGGTTGTAAAAAACGAAAGTTATCCTTTAATGATTCTCAGACTTCACCTGCAGGGACGCTGCCTCACATCATGTTGATGCTGATGGTTTTACTTTGTGGGAATCTATCAGCACTTTTCCTGAGAAACTGGAATTTCTCACAAAAACTGAAGCTTGATTGAAAAGAAACAACTGCAGAGAAATAATTCAGAAAATATAACATATAGAGATTAATAAACAGCCTTTAATATCTGTTGGATAATTGTACAATGATCGTTTTAAAAAATTAGAAACCAGCACAACGCTGCTTCAGCAGATGGAAGTTCCTAAGAAGATATAAAAATGTGTCATAACTTTCCTTCTAAATCACAAACTAATTCTAGAAAGTAGAAAATAAAAAAGATAACAGTTCCTGATGGCAGATTGTCGCCTGTTTCCTGTGAAATGTCTCATTTTCTGTCACTCTGACAGAATTCAGCTGTTATTGTGGACACATCATGTGTGTGTGCTGGTGGGGGTGTACTCCAGCCCCTCACAGGTTTCGGTCCATTTTTCCTCATTTGTTGTCCAGGTAGCTGCCGCCTTGCTAACCAGCTGCAGGAGGCAGGCTGCATGTTTATTTGCCACCATACGGCGCTGCCAGTGAGTTCATCCTGAGGAGTGAATGTCTGAACCAAATTTCATATCAATGCATCCAGTTGTTGTTGAGACATCTCAGACCGGCTGAGACCACCAACCGTGGATCCACGTCGCTAATGTGACTCAAACATCCTGCTCGGAAATGGATCCAGATTGACTGTGGAGGTTCAAACGTCTGGACTCAGACGCAGACGGACGACTAATAAGAGTCATGAGGCGTCTCCGAGCTCGCACCTCTTTGTTTACCTCAGGGAACGTTTCCCGCCACATCGCCGCTCTCCACTTCAACGAGACTTCATGTGGTCAGGGTGGCCAGCTCAGAGAGAACATCAATGCACGGATTAGAGACGTGGACACATCGGCGCTCGCCGGGCGCCGTGTGCACAGAGGAGTCGTTCGCCTCTGAAAGGACGTCAGCCACCTGAGGATTCCAGCCGCAGGCCGACGGAGCAAGTTGTTGTTTTTATTCTCCGTTTCGTCGTGTCTCGTTGAGTCTGTCGACCTACCTGCGGCCCCCGGAGTCCGGACTTCCACACTCCAATCAGAGAATGTCAAATGCATGAAGCTCACAGGTGGGAAGCGACAAGAAAACCTGTTTTGTCTGAAGTCGCACCGCCTCCAGGGGTGGAATGAAATCAGTCTGCGGAGCTCCGTCTGCCTCGATGAAAGAGTTTTGTCGTCGTGTCTCAGGTTAAACCGAGAACAAAGCGCACGGCGGCGGCGCTGTACGACCTCTTAAATACATAAACACAAGATGACGTTTCTGCACCGGCGGGCAGGAAAAGCGAAGGCGTTTCGCCACGAGGGTAAACCGGAGTTGAAACAGCATAATTCGATATTAAATTTGAGTGGAGCTTGTTTTACAGCTCAGGGATGGTAAACAGGGCTGTCAGGAGGTAATTCACAGGAAACACAACGGCGGGAAGAAAACAGAGAAACGAGTTTATCACCAAGTGCAACAAACAGGGTCAGAGCTGGAGGCTGAGACGATCTGCAGGCACGCAGGTGAAGAGACGGAGCGCAGCAGCAGAGAAATGACCCGTTTACTCTGAGGGAGTTCTGATTTCTAAAGTTCATGTGAGGATCAATAAAATGTTTGGCCTTTTATTGGTCGCCTGTGTGGAGGTGAGAAAGGAGGCGGGGTTTAAACTTTCTCTCTCTTTCATCATTCTTTTCCCAAATACAACCCCGATTCACAACTCAGTGTCAGCCGTTAATCAGACAGACTGTGATCACCTGCTGATCCTCTCTGACACAAACTCACCTGAAAACAGCACAAAGTCAATATATTTACTGTCGGAGCTCATCAGCTTCATCAGTTTCTGTAAATATCTGCTGATTCTGAATCTGCTAACAAAGATGGCCGCTCAGCTTCTCACAGAGAGTCGCTTCACTCTGAAAACTTTTAGGACAGGGATCAAGAGTTTGACCCTCTGTGATTACTTCTCTCCATCTGCTCTCTCCAGCATTGTTAACCTGCCTGTGTGTGCGTGTGCGTGTGTGTGTGTGTGCGTGCGTGTGTGCGTGTGCGTGTGTGTGTGTGTGCGTGCGTGCGTGCGTGTGTGTGTGTGCGTGCGTGCGTGTGTGCGTGTGTCTGTGCGTGCGTGCGTGTGTGCGTGCGTGTGTGTGTGCGTGCGTGCGTGTGTGTGTGCGTGCGTGCGCGTGCGTGTGTGTGTGCGTGTGTGTGGTCGCAGTGACCCAGAGAACCAGATCTTGTGTAAACACAGATAGTGTCTGAACGCTGCTGAGGCTCCTGAAGAAGACTCTTTATCTCCCTTCTCATCTTCATCCTGCCCCTCCTCCTCCTCCTCCTCCTCTCTCTGAGCGCCGGGGATTCTGGGAAGATACTGAGCTCTGCCTCTCTGTCTGTTTAGGCTCCAACAAGCATCATTTCTTTCCAATGAGACAAAGAGCTTCTTGCAGCACAAAGAAGAATATTTCAGGATTTGTTTCCCTCGACGCTGTTTTTCTTCCTGCAGCTTCAGCTCCTGCCTTCTCACTCAGATTTTATCCTGAAATACCAGGATGTTGTTGTCAGGTAGAAACCAGTGCGGTGGGATAATGTTGTAGAGCGTGGTTCTCAACCCATTTTCTTTCTTTCCTCTCTGGTGCTGCAGGTAGATCTTGTTACCTTTGGACAGAGCCCTGCTAGCTGTTTCCCCTTGTTTCCAGTCTTTATGCTAAGCTAAGCTAACCAGCTGCTGGCTGCAGCTGCACCGTCAGTGTGAAGCCCTCTCTGGGCTACAGCGCCATCGCTTTTCTTTAAGAAAAACGTTAACCCACCCAAAATGTGTTTGGAAAAAGCATTTAGGAGAATGTAGCTCTCAGGGGACGGAGCTGGCCTGGGGGGGGACGCGTCTTTGAGCTCTCAGATGTCAGTGAAACAGTGTCATCCTCTTTGCAGTCGTGTTCCTGAGGAGGTTTTCACAGAGAGCATCAGATAGCTCGACATGAACCATCTGGCTCTTTTTGTGGTTTCCTAAACTGCGAAAATCCACAACAGTCTTTCTAAAGAAGGACGCGATAAATCGCCCCCTAGTTCGCCCCGAGAGGCGTTAATTATTCAAGGAGCACAAATCAAATCCAGAGCAAGTCCCGGCAGGAGCTGAAGACTTTCTGCTTGTTACTGAGTCTCAGCAGCATATTCACTTTGATTTTTAGTCTTGTTGTTCGGTGTCTTCGCTCCGCGGCGTTCGGCTCGGCGTTCCCGCTCAAACGGGGAAATGAGGAAGGATGATTTACGCTGTAAACATCTAAAGGCTCCTGATCCTGAATGGAGATCTGGTTCTCAGAGGAGGGGGCAGACAGAGCTGATCCACCTGCTGGTATTAAAGCGTGATGTGTGGAAGCTCTTTCAGTTAACGAACCGCCCGACTGCTGTCTCACCGTTTGCGTTCCGCGATCACGCCGTCGCACTTTCCAGCCCGCTCAATATTCAAAGCAGGCGAGTCAGCGGGGAGGCGGCGACGGAAATAAACATGGCAGGTGTTACTGTACAGCCACCAGGTACTCCTCTTCACCGCGTCTAGCGGGAGGAAATAGAAACGAGTCGTTTTTAGCTGCCGCTTCCTGTTCAAAGGACGAGCGTCAGATCCGTGTTCGGCTCATCATCCTGCTGCTGCCGTTCTCTTCTCACACGCTGCACACGCCCGAGTAGAAGTATCATACGACAAAGTAAAAACAGTCACAATCCAACTGAAGTAAAAGTACAGAAGTATCAGCAACAACGTGTACTGAAAGGATCAAAGTAAAATGCAGAAAAAGACCCCTGAGATACATCCTGTCCTATCAGATTGTTGAAGACTTGATTAATCTCACAAGGAGAAATTCACTGCTACAGAAGCTCTTTACAACACAGAAGGGGGGGGGGGGGGGCGGGGGGGGGCGCAAACAGCATTGGAAGGTGCAAACAAGAACAATGCAATTGTGCAAATAAGCAACGACAAAAAGAATTTAAAAATGTAAAAAATAAGGTTTCCTATGTGCAATGAATCTAAGAAAAAATAAAAAAAAGTACTAATACCTCTGGCTCAGAGTATAAAAATACCTTCTAGTGCACGAGGAGTGGATTATAGAGGAGGAGGTCGATGTGGTTGATAAAGTGACGTTGATTCCACTCATAATGCGACAGAGTGTGAGCAGCATGTTACGTCTGGAGCTGGTGGATAGCTCAGTGGTTCCCAACGTAGAGGTCGGGACCCTCCAAGGGGTCACCTGATAAACACGAGCGGACGTAAAATAAATCAAAAGAAAAAACAAACACATTTTATTCATGTTGTGGAGTAATTTTATTCATGTTGTGGACTATTTTTATTCATGTTCTGGACTATTTTTCATTTAATTTAATTATTTTTTTTATTCATGTTGTGGACTTTCCTCTTTGCTTATCCAGTGAAATGTTTGATGTTTTGGTGCCTTGCGGCTCGAGCAGCTACTGAAATAAAGATCTGAGCAGTTCAGATGTGTGAAGTAGCATCATGAGGTGATTAGGTAGCTGGTGAACATTATAACCAGACAGTGAAGAGAAACAAAACTAACCTGCAGAAACAATTGATGATGATGGATTTTAGAGATGATGAAGGTCAACAGCAGGTCCGGACAGAACGCAGAGCTCGGGCGTGTTGTGTTCACTGACCCTCCAAAAACAGCATCATGAAATGTTTTCTTCTGTAAAAACAGACAGAAGCACGTCTTCACTTCTCAACTTCTCTCCCGCCAGCGGCCATTTTGGATGACCAGTCCGTGTGTGGTCGCGGCGAGCGTCTGGCGCTGGCTCTGGCGAGGGAGAACATCAACAGTCTGATGGAGGGCCCCTCCCAGGCGAGGGTGGAGGTGGACGTCTACGAGCTGCAGAAGGACTCCCAGTACGACACCACCGACACCAGTAAGTCACCGTCTCGTCCTCTTCCTCCTCTTCGTCGTGTGGCTGAAGGTGCGGCGGCGGCGGGTGCCGCTCTGTGAGGACGCAGACCAGAGCAATGCAGCTCCAACCTTTATTTAACGAGGCAGGGCAGCGGGGCAGCAGGTGAAATGGCTCCACCACCTGAACCTGCACTTTAAATATCACACCTGTTCAACAGAGCCGCACCAATGAGGCTTCACAAATACCAGGACGAGTCCCACCTGTTCCCGCCGCCCGTTTTCATGTTATCAGTGTTTGTTTCAGTCCTGATCAATCCTCCTCACAGAAACCCGTTAACTCACGATAAATTCCAGCTCAGACTGGTTCAGAAAATATTCACAGCTGCTTTTAGCTCATCAGTCGAGTTTCTACCTGAACATGATGGAAGCAGACAGATGGACGACGGCGGTGTTTCACAGATTCAGAGGGTGCAGAGTCGGCGCCAAGCGGAGGTCAGAGCGACCAGAGAGCTCGCAGCGTTCTGCACGAACACCTGCTGAAGATGTTTATTGATTATGAACCGCCAGCAGCACAAAGACAGACTTCACACCAGAGAGGCAGTTAATGTTTCTGTCAGAGCAGAGAGGCACACACACACACACACACATACACACATACACACACATATACACACACTAACACACACACACATACACACATACACACATATACACACATATACACACACTAACACACATACACACACATATACACACACACATACACTAACACACACACACACTAACACACACACACACACATGCACACACACTAACACACACGTACATACACACACACACACATTAACACACACACACACGTAAACACACACAAACACACACACACACAAACCCTCATACACACACATGTGCACGCCTACAAACACACACATGCACATGCACACACATACACCTCAACCATAAAAAAGTCTTCACACTAAAATTTAATGATTATTTTATGACTCATGTTTTGTCCCCATGAGGAAGGCCCCACGATGTGACTGTGTAAACAGATTCATGTCCCACAACATGAGTAATACATGGCCACACACACATCCACAAACACGCACACACACACACACACACAGGTGTAAATTTAGAGCGGGCACAGACTGTACAGGACACATGAAGCATTCTGAGCCGGGCCGACACAAACCACAGCTCAATGAGAAACACATCCATGTTTCTGCTCTCAGAAACCTGCAGGTCCTTCGTGTTCCTTCAGCCTCGGCGTCTCTGGTCCTCTTCAGCTAAATGCCTCTTTGTGATCTTTTCTATGTTCCTCTCAGAAATACGAGTGAAAGAAAGATGAGAAGCACTTATCATTTCTGTCTCATGTAAAAATCTAAAAATAAAATCAGAAACAGAGCCGGAGGTTTCCCTCAGGACCTCGAGACCAAAACAGAATATTCTAACGATTCAAATTTCAGCTGGATGTGAAGCTTTAACTCCGAAACACAAACCTTGTTTTGTGTTTTTTCAGTGTGTCAGATCCTGCCGAAGGGCGTGGTCGCTGTGATTGGCCCCGCCTCCAGCCCCGCCTCCGGCTCCACCATCAGTCACATCTGTGGAGAGAAAGAGGTGAGTCACATGACACTCAGTGTGTGCGTGTCGATGTACTTGTGCCGTTACTGCTGTTGTACTCTGACTTGTTATTATTACTAATATTAACAGTTAATATTAGTAGTTCTGATACTTTATATATATTTATACAGTATTGATACATTATTATTTATTGATAACAACTGAAAGAGACATTAATTCAGGTAAAGTCCTGCATTCAAATTAGAGGTGAGAATATTCTCCTCAGGTGAAAGGTTTAGGAAAGGTGTAACATGTGGAAGGTGAACTCTGAAGCAGCTTTCTGAAACGGTTTAACTTCCGTCGAAGCCTGAGCGGGTCGACACGAGTCCGTCTCCGTCTTCTTTGAAGCCTCCGGCGTCCCGATGTCTCCGCCTGACAGCTCTCATATTATTGGATTCTCTGCTCGGATTTAAAATAAGCTGTGAGATCGGAGTGAAGCCCGGCTGAGCTAATTACAGTTTACTGTTTAAACCTCCGCAGGTGTGAACCGGGGTTAAATCACACCGGATCAGACATTTGGCCTCTGACCAGATTCTTCATTCATCTCTGATGTGATTCATTTTTCAATTAGTCGCTCGTTTGAAATAGAGACGGCGTCAGTCGCAGGATTGAAACGAGCCGCTTTAAAACTCTGAAATACATCTGAAAACTTCTCAAGACTCCTCAAGAGTCCAGGTTTTTCCACCTGTGTTTGGAGCAACAGAGCTGAAGTCAGGAACTAAATGAGGAACCAGAAGGACTGAAGTACAGATGAATTTCATGTAGCATCAAGGTTCAGTCACAGAAACTGTTTCAGGACCAGGTTTGAGACTCAACCTGAACTCAACATCCTCAGCTGTGTTTGTGGTTTATTTCATCCGTTCATTCACACGATTGGTACGATCAGAGACGCATTTCAGGTTCTGGTCGGGGACCATAGCTCCACCTGGGTTCCTCCAGTCCACAGGCAGATAAGAGGAACAGTTCTTGGTCCCTGGAAAAGTTCTTGTGGTGGAACAGGTTTAGATCTCAGCTCTCTGCAGTCGAGGTTCGTGCACACGTGATCAGCATCGTGGTCACAGTTTAGAGAAACAGGGGCCATACGGTTCGGGTTCATGGTCCCCCTGTGAAGAACCTTTGTGATTTAGTGACCCCTGAACTTCCCTTTAGCGCCACCAACAGGCCAAAAATGTTCTGTTCAACCCAAAGATCTGATGAACCGACAGCTGGGAAAGCTCATCCTGCTCTCCGGAGGAGGAACGTTTAACTCCTCATTTGGACATTTCATAACTTTTAGCTAAAATGTTTCTTTCTCTTCTGTTTTCTCCAGAAATAAAATAAGTAAATAAATAAAATAAAATCGTTAAAATAAAATCAAGACGTCCTCTGATATGAATGTTTCAGCTGCTGGTGAACACAAACTCTCTGTGATTTCTTTTCTAATGTCGCTGATGATCGACGCTTCGTTCCGTTTCCAGATTTTCTTTCTGAAGCTGAACAAAGTCTCGATCGTCAGCGAGCGTCAGAGGCCGATCAAAGCGCTCGTTTCCTGCTCCTCTTCGTCGTCCCTCAGTTCAGTCCAGACCTTTTTGCAGCGAGGCAGCATGAAAACATGAAACTCTCCCTCCTCCCCTCAGATCCCTCATGTGAAGATCGGTCCCGAGGAAACCCCGAAGCTGCCCTACCTCCGCTTCGCCTCGGTGACGCTCTACCCGAGCAACGAGGACCTGAGCCTGGCCATCGGGTCCATCCTGCGCTCCTTCGGCTACCCGACGGCCAGCCTCATCTGCGCCAAAGCAGAGTGTGAGTGTCGCCTCCTCGCCGTTTGATGGTGCCTTTAAGGCCGCTGTTACTCTCTGCTCCCGGCTGCTCATCTCCGCGGTTTTACCCGCCTTTCTCACGAGGTTTTTTTCCTCTCTGGTAAGTTTAGGAGCCGAGCCGAAGCTCCTGACTCATTACTCATGTTTATCTGCTCGCCCCTGGACGTTCCATCGCTCAGCGCTGTGTTAGACGCTTCAGGAAGTGCTGAGTGGCTGAATGTGCTGCACGGGGAGCAGCTGGGCTTTCTTCACATCGAGCAGTTTTTCAGTCTTCACCACGAGTTTGATGCTTCGGCTTCAAACTGTTATTTGAAAGCAGGTGGTGTCAGATCACAAAGCGTGGTTTCCCCCTTCAAACAGGACTGCGGGGGGATTTTTTTAATGTGATGCTGGGAGAATTCGGACATTCTAAAGGGGGGAAATGATGTGAACTCCTAATTTTAAAAATGTGAAATAAGGACAGAAGCTGGATGAAGAGGTCTGTCAGACGTGTTTGATTTCAGTTTCTGATCCTGATGAACTCCTGAGGCTCTCTGTTCTCTGAAGGATCGAATGACAACGAAGGTTCACCAATGTTTAACTCCTTCACTCATCTATAATCTGTCCTTCCTTCTCCTCTTCCTCCGTCTCGACCTCCGTCCTGTTTCCCCGCCCGGCTGGGCTGCCCCGGCTCACTCCTTTAACGCCTCTCTGCTCTCAGTGTCCTCGTCCTGTGTTGTTGTCGTGAACGCTGCTGTCAGACCGTTAAAAAACAGCGGCGCCATGATGAACGCTTTATAGCGGCGATTAGTGGGGACGCGTCTGCCGCTTCTGTCACGGCCGGTCGAGGAAACGAGGCGGGAGGACGACCGGCTCTGAATATTAACGCTGAGATGAGCAGCCTTTTCCAAAAGTTACTCAGGAAGCATTTTAGTAATGAAACTTTCTATTTTTGAACAATAATCTGCCTCTAAATGTGATTCAATTAATATTTGTACCAACAACTAAATCAAACTCAGTGATTATATTCCTGCGAGGAGGAAGACGGGTCTGAAGCATCTGAATGGAAAATTTAAACATGGACGAAACTGTTTTGGTTTTTCAATAAGTTAAATCTTTTCATTTCAGTCTGTTTAACTGTGAGCTGCCTGTTCTCTTATAATCTGACGCCGTGAACGATTTTTTTCATTATTAATTAATCATTGGTTGATTTAGTCAGTCAGCAGATGATTTGTTTGGTTGGTAAAATGTAAGAAAGTCACATATTGACAAGCCCGTAGGCACGAGGTTTCTGGACTCAAGAACGCAGACCCACACAGCAGCGAGAATTTCAAAATAAGAATAATTTATGAACAGAAATCGCTCAGGATGTAATACGACAAAATAAGGCAAGATAATCAAAGTACAACAAAAAGCGCTAAGGATGAAAATGGTGAAAAAAAACAAACTAACTTGGCACAAAGGACTATGAGAAAAGTAACAAACAAAAGGCTCAAGGCAAAACTAGGCACTATGGCTGATAAACAAAGAACAAACTAAAGGCACAAGGCAAGGCTAAACTCTAAGGCAAAGTATCAAACAAAAGATATAACTCTATACTTCAAACGAGACTTACAAGGTAATCAGGAGACAAGGATCATGAAAGCTAGACAGCAAGGCAGTACAGGACAAGGCACGAGACAATCTGGCACAGGACAAAGGGAGACGCGGACTATATACACACGAGGTAACAATGAACAGGTGGAGACGATTAGGGCGGGGTAGACAATCAGACAGGCGGGAAAAACACCGGGAAGTCAAGGGCCTGAAACGAGAGGAGAGTTAGGTTTCACAATAAAACAGGAAGTGTAAGACAAGACATGACGCTCGTGAACAAAACACATTAACAGACTTGAAGAGACATGACACATATTTTTCATTTGCAATCATATAAAACAGATCTCACAGGAACCAACTAATGTTACACAGATGTGACTGAAAAATGACAGAAATTATTAATTAATCATTAACATCTTTATTGATTAATTGTCAGTCTGCATCTTTTCAGCAGCCGCTGATGTGAGTTTGATTGCAGGATGAGAAACTTAAAGTGACGATCAAACAAAAAACAGGTTCAAAATATTTTTGGACCCTTAAATAATTCAGTTCTAGTTGAAGCGGTGACCCCTGTGGTTACCATGGCAACTACAACTCTGTTCCCATCAGGTCTAGCTTCATGATAGTTTACACAAAGACCCAGAGAGCATCCAGTTCTCCTGTACTGGTCTGGGTTCACTGCACACGATGCTCAAACTGTGCTTCGACCACAGAATGATGGAAGAATGCACTTGATGGATTTAGATTTCAGGTGTCCTCACTTTTTATGTCCATATTGACTCTCTATGAGGGAAATGATTCACCATAAATTCAGGCTGACGTTGAATCTGTTGAATCTGGATGAAACAAAACGGCCCCTCTCACAGCAGAGTTTTAACACACTGATGTGTTTTATGAGGTCTTCACCTCCTGATTCCTGACTCCACCCCTCAGGCCTGCTGCGATTGGAGGAGCTGGTCCACCGCTTCCTCATCTCTAGGGAGACGCTGTCGGTGCGAATGCTGGACGACAGCCTGGACCCCACCCCCCTGCTGAAGGAGATCCGAGACGACAAAGTGGCCACCATCATCATCGACGCCAACGCCTCCATCTCCTACCACATCCTCAGGAAGGTCAGGCTGTCCCGACACACTTCCTGTTTACATTACCCAAAGCATCATGGGAACTGGAGTGCCAGTATATCCTCCTTTCCCCTCAAGTAAAGTCCTTGTATTTGTACTTCCATTTTCAGTTTTACTTTAAACTTCTACAAAAGCTCCCTCCTGCAGGTTTAAAGCCACGAACACCTTCACGCATCAGTACTTATAATTCAGTCATATATAACCCGGCCATTCTGTATAATGTGTACTTTTACTTTTGGTATTTGAGTAGATTTTAATGCTCATACTGTAGTATTACTCCTTTTCCTTGAGCCACAGATCAGTACCTCCTCCACCGCTGTACACAGTGTATCATAAGCAAATATAAGAAAGAGAAAGAACAATAGGAACAACAAAACCAATCAATATTGGTTATAGACTAAAACCTGCAGTAGAACGGCTCAGATGTCCCATCGTGTTTTCAGAGACATGAAATACAGACGCAGAGTTTCTGCCTCGCCTGAAATAAAGAGATCCTCCTGCGAAGTAAAAAACCCTTTTCTAAAATGAAAGGGACTGTGAGCTCCTCTGTCTGTTTGACACGTCTTTATTTCCTGCTTTGTTTGTCTGTTTCTTCCTCTGTGGTGTTTGCAGCGTAGAACGGGACCTTCAGACACGGGCTGGTTTCCTGCCAAGCTGGCCGGTAGAGTTGACAGACTTTACAGCCCCAAACTAAATCCAGCAGCTTTTGGCAGGTTGTAATTTCGCTCTCTGCCCGGTAACCTTGCAGGTCTGAGAAGTTTTGAATACAAAATAAAAGCGCTGAGTAACTCTGTCGTGTTGGCGTGTGCAGCTCAGCTCCTGCAGGCAGGATGAAGCAGAGATCAGCTCTCAGAGTGAGGAAGGTTAATGGATTGATAACAGCGTTTTAGCTGGGAGGTTGCCAGTTGAAATCCCAGCCTGCCTCTGAACGTTTTTCTGTCAGATCCTGCATGAAAACGGCGTGAAGCTGCTCAGAAACACGTGCAAAGAGGAAGTTTCAGCAGGTGACGGTAAATCCTCATGTTTAATGAGGGAGATAGTGCTGGAAGAAGTACTCAGTTCCTTTACTAATGTAAAAGTACATAAATATTATCAGGATAGTGTATTCATGCAGAAGGAGAACTGCTTTACTTCTGGTTTAATCTGTATTTTATAAACCTGTTCTTGGTTTTGTTCATTTCAAATCTGAAGCTGTCAGATCAGCGGAGTGAAAAGTGAAATATTTCTCCCTGAATGAAGTCAAGTGAAGTACAAGTACTGACAGTATTGAGACTGAACCATAAGAGAAAGCAAACATCGCTGTCGACTGTCGGGCCAAAACGAGTGGACCCTCCTAACGACGGCTTCAGACGCTTCAGGCCCCAAAACAGCGAGTGTTTGCATTCAAGTGACGGCGCCATCTAGAGGCCGCAGCAATAATGACGAGCGCAAGGGAGGAAGTCAGGTGATGTGAAAGAGTCCACGTCGGGAGGAGGTCAGGGAGACCGGATGGGACACGTGTTTTCACTGTAACCGTGACGACAGTCAGAGTCACAACAAAGATGAGGATTTCAAACATTTCACTGAACCTCCGACGCCAAAAAGTCGATTTGGCGTCATTGGCGATGGGCTAGAGGGTTTGGAGGAACAGATCCAAACTAAAACTAACCAAAAAAGACCAGATGACGACAGTCCAGCCTGCAGGGATCTGCCATCAGAAAGCGTCCTGGACTGGATGCTCAGGCAGCTGAAATGTCTTTAAAACGTTTTTTAATATCTGAGTTACAAATAACCAACAATTATTAGTCAGACGTCTGCAGACGGTTCAGCTTTTAGCCAAACTGAACCCAAAAGAGAGCTTGACGTCTTCTCCTCCTTGTTTTCACCTCCCCAAACGTTTCTAACAGCGTTTCCTCACTGACAGGCTGTCGGGGTCAAACACAATTGTCTCTGATTGGGGACAAACTACGGTGTGCAGGAGGGGACATACGGAGCAGGTGGTTCATTGTTAATAAACACAGTTGGAGGATGTGTACTTCCTGTTTCAGTTTGTTCTTCTTCTTGTTCTCCTGCAGGCCAACGAGCTGGGGATGACGTCAGCTTTCTACAAGTACATCCTCACCACCATGGTAAGACCTTCATCACACGCTCTTTCCATCTCCTGCTCTTCATCCTCCTCTGAAGTCTCCTCTTCCTCGGTCACATCCTGATTCCTTTGCCTTCCTTTTTGCTCCTGTCCTTTCCTTTCCTCTTCTTTTCCCAACCTATCCTTTCTTTCCTCTTTCCTTCTGTTCTCCTTTCCTTTCCTTTCCTTTCCTTTCCTTTCCTTTCCTTTCCTTTCCTCTCTGTTTCCTTTGCCTATTCTTTCCATCCTTTCTCTTTCTCTCTTGCTTTTATCTCCTCCTTCTTCTTTTTCCTTCTCTCCTGTTGTCTGTTAGCTTCTTAGCACTTAGCCAATCTTTCTGCACCTTTAAGGATGTTTTTTGGGACCCATCCTTGAATCTGAACCCCCTCAGGTGTCACAGTTTCATCAGTTTCTCCCCTCACCCACCGGCTGCAGTATATCTCCTCTTTAGTCATAACTCCTCTCCTAATCTCTCATTTCCTCCTCTCCTCCTCTCTCTCCTCCTCTCCTCCTCTCCTCCTCTCCTCCTCTCCCTCCTCTCCTCCTCTCCTCCTCTCTCTCCTCTCCTCCTCTCTCTCCTCCTCTCTCTCCTCTCTCTCCTCTCCTCCTCTCCCTCCTCTCCTCCTCTCCTCCTCTTTCTCCTCCTCTCCTCCTCTTTCTCCTCCTCTCCTCCTCTCTCTCCTCTCCTCCTCTCCTCCTCCTCTCCCTCCTCTCCCTCCTCTCCTCCTCTCTCTCCTCTCCTCCTCTCCTCCTCTCCTCCTCTCCCTCCTCTCCCTCCTCTCCTCCTCTCTCTCCTCTCCTCCTCTCCCTCCTCTCTCCTCCTCTCCTCCTCTCCTCCTCTCATCACAGATGCATGCTGGCCTCGCCACCATTTGTCATCATTATAATTTCACTGTCCGGTGTCGTGCCCTTGTGCGAAGACACTTTGCGTGGATAATAACTCGTCTCGATCTCCGCCTCGTCTCTAAACGCAGCCGTGTCGCGGACTTTAACGCAGCCGTTCACAAGGGCGCTTCACGCCATGCTCGCAAACCAAGGGCGAAACCGCCGTTCTCCAGCAGAACGCTGGATAGGAACCAAAAGTCAAATTATTCCCTCACTTCACCGCTTCCACACACACCCACACACCTGCAGCGCCGTCTTTGACCTACCTTTGACTTTGCCTTAAACACGCTCTGCTGACTGTGACAAGACGAGCAGGTTTCAGATGACAGACAGTTCGCTGTTCCTCTGTGAGGCGTTCGAGAGAGGAGGAGATGGAAGCAGCACAGGGAACAAGCCGGGGGCCAGAAACCAAAGCACGCAGTTAAAAACGGCCAGACTTCAATGTATTTGCTTTTAAATCTCTTCGTAAAATCTTGTTTAAGTAAGTAATATAATAATAATAGAATAAGTAATATAGTAATAACATATCAGTGCACCTCCTGTGTCACCAATTCTGAAGTCGAAGCAGCTTTTTAGCCTCTTTTAGCTCCAGGTTTCGGTTTTACGGTTCATTTCCTGTCTCATCGTTCTGAGACTGACCCTCACAGAAAATATGAGGGTCAAACCGAACATTAGCTGAAGTTCATTGACTTTCAGCTAATTGACTTCAGATCACACGTTTCCTCAGAGTGATGCCATCTGGACGTCCTCCTGCACGAGGCCGTCCGTCAGGTAACTCCTGCATGTCGTCTGCCGGTCCGTCCGTCAGATGGTGACCACGACGACCATGAAACCTGCACAACATCAGCATGTTAATACTGAGCCCACGTTAGCACGGAGATGTTAGCATTTAGCTCAAACGTTTCAGCCTCACAGACGTGGGCGGCACACCTTGGCAGCGTCAGGTAACATTACATCACTGACACCTGACAGACAGACGCAGTCGAGGTACAGCAGCCAGAATGTGTCCACCTGTTTTCTGATGGAGACGGCGCTAAAACCTCCACACCACCTGTGCGCGAGCTGACGTAGAAGCAGCAGGTGGCGTGTTCTGTTACGTGTTATCGACGTGCGTTGTCCTGTAGGTGAAGCCGGAGCTGAGCGAGATGTAGGAGAGAAATGCCCCAAAATGAACAATAAGACTGAAGTAAAACTGCAGAAGTCTGAGCATCAGTACTCATCATGCAGAACGGCCCAGTTCAGAATCATATATATTATATTGATGGAATATAATTATTGATGCATTAATGTGTTTATTGTTTGCTGCAGCTGGTCGAGGTGGAGCTTATTCTAACTCACAACTACTTTATGAACTGCTGGGTAGATTAACCAACGACAACAACTTATTTTTATTATATTTGTACTAATAATCTGAATCTGGACTAGTAGTAATAACTAGTAACTAAACTGTAAAATAAATGTAATGGAGTAAAAAGTACAATATTTCCTTCTGAAAGTGGTGGAACAGAAGTATAAAGTTGCATAAAATGGAAATACTCAATTAGAAAATTGTACAGTACAGTATGTGCAGTACTTGAGTAAATGTACTTAGTTACTTTCCACCACTGTGCACAAACTTCATTGAGGTCTGAGTCATGAATAACAAATGTTTGGGTGGAGGCGGGACAGACTCCGAACCAGGACGTGAAGCCAGAAGTCCGACTGCAGTCTGGGTGAAGTAATCAGTGAGTCACAGGCGTTGATCAATAACCTTCTCAAGCCCCTGCAGATATATGATGCTCATGTTCTCCTGAATAGGCCAGGAAAGAAGCTAAATCTTACTTATTGCACTTTGAAACTCACACAAATCTGCGGCAGAGGAACTGTCACATCCTCCCCTCAGAGAGCGCCGATCCGACCTTGCGCCGCCCTCATCGGATGCCGAAAACCTGCTTCTTTTGAACCGAACGTCCTGCAGTCTGAAGCGTGCCGCAGTCGCAGCATCGCTGGCGTCCTTCTGGGATACTGTCGCAGTGTTTCCTCCCTCAGCGGTGCTGGCCTCGTCGCTGCGCCTCCTCCAGCCAGCAGCTCTTTGTCACGGCTGGCAGGACTGCCGTCTGACAGTGTACTTGGCTGTAGCTGAAATTGATTTGGCAACTGGCGACAACAAGAACAACAGCGGCAGCCGCTTCCCAACAGGCTGGGACCCGGTGCAGGAAATAGGTGCCTGAGAGGTTCAGGTGTAGAGAAATTAACCTCACACACAGGTTAGCAGTTGTGCTAAACACCTGGACGGAAAAGGTTCCAGGGTTTGAATATTTCCTGGATGTCTGACTCGCTGTTTTGGACCTCTGTGGTGAAGGAAAGAAATAACCCTCCCCTCCACCCTCATACCCTCCACAGACACTTTCTGCAGACTGGGTAGATTCTGTGCCAGAATATTTTTAACCCCGCTGGAGACTCGGCCAAATGATGATGATGACAGTCCGTCCGTTTAGTCTTCCTCGAATCAAAGGGGAGAAGACACAACAGCATGCACATAACAACAACATGAAGAAGAAGAAAAGGGCCTATTTCACACAAGCACCAGTACAAACCCAAACACATCACCAAAGCAATTATCAATGAATAAACCAATGAATGATGAAATACACAACCCAGAGGGCAGACGGCAGCCAGGTGCACTTTGAACACGCCCACACAGCCCTGAGAAGAGGTCCAATCAGGCAGCTGGAGTGAAAACACCTGTGTGGGTGGAGCATGGGTGGTCAAAACCACCAAAAAAAAGGTCGTTCCAGAGTTAGCTCGAAGCTAATTTTCCACTGCAGCGACAGAACAGCACGAAACAAACAAGGCGGGACCTTTCGACAGATGACAGCGCTCTGAAATACGTCAACAGTTGCTGGATTCGTTGCTGTGAAGTTTGACCCCACATCAGGATGAATTATTATGACTTTGATGATGGTCTGACTTCCTGTGGCGCCACCAGCAGGTTAAAGTTTTCTCCTGACCTGTAAAATACTTGTTACCAGGCAGTGATGTTCAAATTACTGACAGTTAGTCACAGTTACTGGTTACTTCTTTTAAAAGTAACTGAATTACTTTACACATGAATTATATCAATTATTAATGCTCTTGACCACCAGAGGGCAGCAGCGACTAGTGGTCTCACCTGTAAGCTGCACCTGTTTTGTCTTGATTAGATCGGTAGTAGAAAATGACGCTGGATGTTAACTGCACTTTGCCCAGTTAATAAATTATGATATTTGTTCAGTTTATATTAGAAAAATGACAATCACGACAATTAAAAGCACATTTCCTGAACTGCTGATGAAGGTCGAGTGACGTGAACTCATAAACTGTGACGTCTGCTGTCCTCTTTCTCTCCTTCTAGTTGCTTTTTTGTTTATAAATTGCATATTTCAAACTTTTTGGTCATTTTTCATTTTCTTTTACTTTGCATAAAGTTAATATTTTAAATGAACAATCAGAGTGATCATTACTTGCGGCCTCGATGCGAATGAATGCAGGTTGGAGCGAGTCACGTGGTGCTCAGCTCCTGTCAGCAGGTGCACGGCGGGAGCGGCAGGTGAGGCAGCCGTCAGTATCTGAAGGTTGCAGCGTCTGCTTTAACTCCGCCTGCAGTCTCTGCTCTGCACAGCTGAAGCTAAATCTTTCATTGTCAGCATCTGTTTCAGAGCAAACACGAGCCCTGCGAGGGCCGAGCAACAGTTTGATTCTGGTTTGTTTCAGCAGCAGAAGCTCAGCGTGACACCGACTCGCCTTCAAGGTCTATTTGAAGTTCTTTGAAATTCCCCAGCGTTTGATGTCCATCTTTTTTTAAAGCCCTTTTCTCTGCTCTGAATTTAAAGATTGAACTTGACGTTGTGCAGCCTGCAAAAGAAAAGCCCAATCAAGCCCTTGGTTTGTTTCTGTCCTCCTCCTCCCTCTGCTCCTCTTTCATCCGTCGCTCGTGTGGGAGTTTCCTCCCGCTGCGATCTCAAACACTTCTTATTTCTGCATCTCACAACTCCTGTTTTTTCAACCAATTGTGAACACACGTCACATGACGGTTAAAGGTGTAACGTCTTTTCCCTCCCCGTTCTGCCAGGACTTCCCTCTGCTTCGGCTGGACGACGTGGTGGACGATCAGTCCAACATTGTGGGCTTCTCCATGCTGAACGGCAGCCACTCCTTCTACCTGGAGTTCATCAGGAGCCTGAACCTGTCGTGGAGGGAAGGCTGCGACATCAGTCCGTACCCGGGACCGGCGGTGAGACGCTCGCACACCGACACCTCAGCTGTAAAGTATCACCAACCATTTAGCTTCGGATGAGATCAACCAGTGAACCTGAGAGCAGCTTCTGTTATGTTGATTTTCTGCACTGAGATTTCAAACTGTCCTGATGAAGACGTACCGCAGAGATGCTCATAGGAGACAGATTTAAAACTACAAAAGTAACACGATAGTGCATCCTTCATTATTCATTATCAAGCACTTATTAATGCCTTATTCCTTTTCCTAATTACCACTTATTGATACCAACTAAGGAAGTTGTTGCACATGTTTTCAGCCCTAGCCCCCAGAATAAACCGTTAATTCTAATAAATGCTTATATAATGACTGATAAAGAGACAATATGCTGCTAAATGATGCTGAATAAGCAACATAATGCGTCTTGTTTTTCATGCTGCATGTTAGAAATTTGTAGTTTCTAAACCCGAGCTGAGATAACCCTGATGACATCACCATGACATGCTACCAGCCGCGACGAGTTCACTGACCTCTCCTGTAAAATCGGTCGACCGCTCCTTCAATTAACTTGTTATCCTCGTTATCAAGGGGCGGAGCCTTTTCCACCAACGTCTTTGTACCAGTGTGACTGTTCGTCCGATAAGATCGATGGTGGCATTACTGAAGGATCAGTGTCAAGGTGATGAGGTAATACGACGTGATCTCAGTTACAACGACTCCTCCGTCCATCTTGTCTCGGCGTCTTCCTCCTCCTCCAGAGCTCCATCTGATCTGAGCAGAGGCCGTCACACCTGAGCAGTCTGCCACCATAAACATAATGTGATGACAATGATGTGAGTCTCAGTAACTGAAGACGCCGTCATCGCTGCGGAGAGCACCCCCCCGGGGGTTTAGCACTCATATTTATTCACTTAAGCTGCTTGAAGGAGCCATAACATGCTTGTTTTGATTGTAATGAATTGATTATTGTGATGATTATGGTCATTACCTGATGATCAGATGAATAGCTTCAGTGTGCAGAGCGATGTGAGGAAACATTTGTAGGGTTCATTTGTCTCTGTTTTGATTTATTATCTTAAATCCAGTTTTTTAATTGTGCGCTGCAGGAAGCATCAATCACGCCGCTGTTGGTTTTTTTATGTCAGGAGCCGCTTTTATCTTCATTTGAACCCATTTAACCCTGAAGTTTTCCAGACAGCAGGCTGGTCTCATGTCATCCGAAGAAAAGATGAATTCATCTGAAGTATGTTCTGGTTTGTTGTTCAGCCCGTTCAGCTTCCCTCTCAAACTTCGTCTGCTTTGCTCTCCTTCAGAAGTAAAAACCAAACGACGCCCTCTTCACCCCACGACCACCGACCAATCATAGTGCAGGAAACTATTCAGGCAACATTCAGAAAACATAAGTCGTATTTCTTCATCTAAGTTTCTCTCCACGCTGTTCTGATGACGGCGAGCTTTTGCCCTCACGTCGTTAGCGTCACACATTTTTTGGTTTAGGTAAAGACGACGGTTTGGGTTAAAATAAGTTTGTTACTGTTACGTACGTTTCATAAATTAAAACAAGTCCCTGCTGACTTTCTTACAGGACATGAACAGCTGTCTCCTGGGTCAAAGTCCTGTTTGTCTGGCCCATCCGTCCACATGTGGACTTTCTTTCTCTTCTTACTACGTCGCCTGACTTCCTCTGTTGCCCTAATAATTACTACGGCCACTAGAGGTCGCCGCCTAACAATAAACGTAAAGGTTTCAAAGTTTGAAACGTGGAGGAAACGTAAGTGATGCCGCCTCTCCTCAGTCTGTGAACTGCTGCGCTGTTGTGCTGCACAGGAGCGATGAGGAGGTGGTCCGGTGGATGGACTTTGACCCCGGAGACCTGGGGAAGTTTAGAGCACTTTGGTTAAGGGCGGGGAAAGATGGTGGTTTGGGTAAAAACGTCTCGTGTCTTCAAGTGACACACCTCCATCTTTCCTGAAGTAACTTCACACTAAACCCACTTTTTCAGTCAGCGATTAACAGACGCAGTCACTTTATCCCATGTTCAGCTGATCCTGGTCAGGTTCCATCACAACAGAAGCTCCAGGTCCAGTAATGCATGAAGAATCTGGTCTCACCACAGCCCACTGCAGACCTCACAGTGTGTGTACACACACTGAGCTGCATGTGAGCAGCCTCCGAACCCTGACGCGCAGTGAAGTGAAGCGATTATCTCAAAGCAACAGCCTGATATTTGCTAAAGTAACGCGATGTTACTCAAAGCTGGAGTGAGAGGAGGAAACAGCTGCAGGACCGAACTGACAGATTAGAGAGAGCTGCCAATTACCGTTCACTCGTTCTGTCTCTATCTTCCCTCCTCTATCTTTCTCTTTTCAAACTGTAATTAGTTATCATCATCCAGCCCCGAAACTATCGACTCGGAGAGGGCTCCAATCACACTCAGTCATGCATCCATCTTTTTTATCAGCCGAGCGCAGACAGTGCAGCTCTGCCTCCGCACAATTTGTCTGATTCCCTCAGAGTGTCAGTTTGATTGACAACTGACCAATCACACCGGAGCGTCAGACTCCGATAGGATCAGCGAGCCGAACGAGCTGAACGCCGCTGATAGCATGAGCGCTATCGTTCCTCGTCTGTAGGAGCACGAACAAACACCTCTTCTACCGTCGGCGTAGGACGAGCAATAACAATCCAATCAGCAGCTCTACGGAGCTTTTTAGCCTCTTTTAGCTGCTAGTTTTGGTTTTGCAAGATATTTCCTGCATTCATCAAACAAGCTCTGATCAACCCACAGTTCACGGCCCGCACAGCAGCGAACAGCACGCCGACGCAGCTGCAGACGAGCTGGCGAAGGAAGAGGAACAGTTAGCAGCTGCAGATGTTTCCCTCAGACCTCGGTGGAGACCAAAAACAGAGCTACAAGGAGAGAGAATAGCAGAGGCCGACACAAACACAGCTTCAGTTGGATGATAATGTTGCTCTGTGTGTGTTGGATGTGTAAATAGGCAACTGCTATGCTAAAATGTAAGCTAGAAGAGCTCTGTAGCTTAGCGTAGCTTAGTAAAAATGCTGTACTGAATGGAACACGAGTGAAGACACCAGCTTCTTCCAAAAGAAGAAGAAAAAGAAGAATTTTTCTGCACCCTCTAAACTTTCTAACCCCTACCTGAACAAGAGTCTGTATCCAAACCCTACTTTCATCTTTGACTCTACCTCTTTACTTTCTACCCCCTACCCAAACCAGGGTTTGTATTCCCACCCCACTTTTATTGGTGCAGTTGGTGAGAGGCAGGGGTAGATGATGGTAGTGCGGCAATCGGCAGTTACATGTGGCATCTAGGCCTGTGGTAGCATTGTAGCAGCTAACAATAGCTAAAGCAGTTATAGTATGATAGTATCTTAGCAGTTAGCATTGGCAACTAGCAGTTAACATTAACAGTATTGGTGAATCTAGCTTTATTGTCTTCTTCTGTTCCTCTTAGCAGGTAGCGGTTAGCACTTAACATTAGCTAAATGGTAGCATCGGAACTGTATTGTCTTCTTCTGTTCTTCTTAGCAGTTAGCATTAGCATTAGCATTAGCTAAATGGTAGCATCGGTACTGGCCACTACCTGGAGCATCTCTGGGTCAGGTGAACGTGGCAGTGCTGTTTGGATTGTGTAGGAGCAGTGTGAACTGGCACTAGGGGGGGTGACTCTGGGACGCCGGAGTTCACCGCCTAGCCTCCTGGAGGTGTCGTGGGACTAAGTAGGCGAAACACCGTTAAAGGGAGGTTTTCACCTGATGACCCCCAGAGACGTCACTGCTCTTTGGCAGGTATAGAGGCAGATTAGAGCTCCAAGGTTCTTCACTGAGAATGAATCCTCTTTTTGAGCACAAGGATCTTGTGTTTAAATTGACTTGTTTGCTTGTTGTATCTTGCTAGCTTGTAAACTACAACATCCAAGAGTCACCAGAAGTGTGCAGAGCTAGCACAACCAGACAGCATCCCTGACGCAGCCGCTTTTAGCAGTCAGCAGCTCGGTCAGTCAGTTTGCAAACTGTTAAACTGTTCCGTAACAACCAAGATGAACCAGTCCGGGTAAACTGGTTCTTTGAAATGCGAACACACGCCAAGCTGCTGGAGGCCGTTTTCACGCCGTGAGATCCAGTTTTGAATTCTCGTCATTCTGTGTTTTCCAGCTGTCGTCGGCCTTGATGTTCGACGCGGTTCACGTGGTGGTGAGCGCCGTGCGGGAACTGAACCGCAGTCAGGAGATCGGAGTGAAACCGCTGAGCTGCACCTCGCCCCTCATCTGGCAGCACGGGACCAGCCTCATGAACTACCTACGCATGGTACACACACACACACACACACACACACACATGCATCAGATTCAGATATCTACAACCATCAGTGAGGCTGATGAGCTCAAACACTAAGTATATTGTCTTTGTCGAGTTTATTTATTGACTGTATCGAGTGTTGCTATGTGTCAGAAAGAAACTAGCGTAGCGTTGCTGTCGCCCACTGCTGTCGACATCCCGTCTCCTGCCGCCAGCCAGCGTTGGTTTCTTTTAACCACCATGACATCCCTCTGAGACATTAACCAGGTGGTTAACCCCTTTTGCCTGAATTTATTTAGAATTATATTAAAAAATCAATTATTTGTGTTTTTGCTTTCAAATTGATCCTAAATTAAGAGAGTTTGTTAATTTTTCTGTAGCACAAACAATGGATATAAATTTAGGTAGGTTCACCAACTAGAACAGGGTTCAAACAAACAGTATATGTCCACTTTTCAATGCTTAAGTGCAGTAAAAATCTTTTTTGTGTATTCAAAAATTCATTTATTTCATCAAAACAGCCACAAAATTGGCTCACAACCATGACATCGTAACAACAATTAGAACAGGGGTTCTTTCACTTAACTGGTCCGATGAGAAACCAGTGCCTGCCAAAGGTTCCTAGGTGTGTGTTGAATATGCACAAACCGCCATCAGAGGAATGCGATGTGGATTAAAGCGGTGTGATGCGAATTCTGCATTAAGGGGTTAATGTAACTGAACAAACCGTCGAGGTCAGAAAACGTCGCCGTCCATGATGTTTGTCTCGGAAGACGAACGGTGTTGTCCCGCTGAGATGTGTTGATTTCTCATGAAATTTTATTCTCTCTCTTTCTTCGCTTCCCTCCGACATCTTTTCCTCTCTCCCTCCTTCTTTCTTCATTTTCATGTTTATTTATTATTTCTCTCTGTCTGCCACTGCTCATTTCCTCCATCCACTGAGGATCCTTCCCTCCATCCATCCATCCCTCCATCCATCCACCCATCCATCCATCCATCCATCCATCCACCCATCCCTCCACCCATCCATCCATCCATCCATCCATCCACCCACCCATCCATCCATCCATCCCTCCATCCATCCACCCATCCATCCACCCATCCATCCATCCATCCATCCACCCACCCATCCATCCATCCCTCCACCCATCCATCCATCCATCCGTCTCTTCATATTGTTTTTGTTGCTCTCAGTGCATCAGTTCATCTCTACACTGTTTTTGGCAGCAACCAGAGGCCTCTCTCTCTCTTTCTCTCTCTCTCTTTCTCTCTCTCTGTTTTTGGGATGTAATTCATCTTGAGTCATGCACACACACACACACACGCACACACACACACACACACACACACACACTGATCTGATGGACCGTCTGTCCGTCTGCTCTGCTTCTTTTTCCAATACCAATCTTATTTTTCTCTTTTCATCTTTCTCTCCTCTTCAACATTTCTGAATCGATGATCGTCTCTTTTTGTGTCAAATCAAACTGCAGCCAGTTCAAAGCTTCTGACGCAGCTGCTGCAAACTTTTTCGGTTTCTTATTTGTCAACCGTGCAAATTAACGCTGGTATCAGAGTTCACCAAATGTGAACATTTATTCTGCCCTGCAAGCCGATAGCTGCATGAGTCACGTGGATTCACTGACTCTGTCGCCTCAGTTTAACTTCGGTGAACTTTGCTGTTTACCGACAGCGCTGAAGAGGACGGAGGGCCCGAAGTGGAGGAAGCTGTCGTAGCTTGTTGAGATGTGACCATCCGGTCTGGTTTCAACCCTCCTCGGTCGGAGGATGAGCTGCTCAACACAAACATGTGTTAAGGCAGTTTTGTGACAGGATTACTACAAACACTGAGTGAACTTATTGTACCGTTAGCGACAGAGCTAGTGATGTTGCTAATTGACACTTGGAAGCTAGCTAGCTCATTTCTCTTCTTCTTAACTCCTCTTCATTGAATGAAATCAACAATCCTGAGGAAAACGGGCCATGTTGTGACTTAGTAGTGCTAGCATCTCCCTGGCAGGCTAGTATGTCCATGGTTAGCTTGCTAGCTGTAGTATAACCTTTAAGAACTATGTTTTTTTGCAAAGACTTTGGATATGCAACCAATACAAAACATTTATCGGGTCACAAATCCTCAAATAAATTTCTGCATAAATCATTTTGTCCTTCTCTGAGTACACCACAAACACAGAAATTAGCTCCTTGGATTAGCGATTGTAGCTAACCGCTCTGGGGTAAGCTTGCTTGTTGGGTCCTCTCAGCTAACAGCATGTGTTGGTGTCTCTCTCCCTCCGTTCATCTCATCAGGTGGAGTACGACGGTCTGACAGGCCACATTGAGTTCAACAGCAAAGGCCAGAGGACCAATTACACCCTGAAGATCCTGGAGAAGCACCCCGGGGGCCATAAAGAGGTCAGAGGTCAACTGGGGTCAAGTGGGAGGCAGACAGGTCCGAGGTTAATTTAGCGTTCAGCTGCAGCTTCTGAATGTTTCACAAGTTGAAAATCATGAATTCCCTCTGTTTGAAGTCAGAGGTCAGAAACAGCTTCGTTAGCAGACAGAAGAACACGCCGCCGCACACGGAGAGTCCTGCAGGGATTCAGAGACTCCACCTTCTCCTTAATGTTCATGTTTACGGCCGCTGCCGGCCGGCCTCGCAGTCAGCAGTTCCCTCATTCATCTGTCAATGAGATCGATGCGAGCAGACTTTATCCATGCGGGTCGAGTGTTGCTTTATGACATCAGATGAACAATAAGAGGTCAGAGGTCAAGTGAGGTCGCCTCAGGGTCAAATGAGCTCACGGGACGGAGTTAAGTACGCTGTAAAAAGTGATGCTGCAGTGCAGATTCCCACTTGATTTATATGATGACTTTAACAAGTTGATCCCAGCGCAGAATCTCTTCATTATGTCCAGTGGGGAGCTGTTCTCTAGCGCCACCCTCAGGCCTACAAACAAATCAGTCAAGAATTAGTCTAAAAATACGAGATTTAAAGGATGGATCTTCAGCAGTCTGTATCTGTTGTAATATACACACAATCTACAAGCTCATTTGCATTTAGATTTCATTTTATTCTTTTAGATGAAACTTCCGGGAGCAGCTGAAAAGACCGGAGATTAAAACCACAGTGTCCATCCATAAGAAAAGAGGAAGAAAGCTGACTGTTAATCATTTCTGTGTTATATCTGTTTAACCTGTACCTGCTGGAGGTGACAAACTCCAGGAAGTGACTGTGATAGGCCCACACATGACCGCCCAAACACTGTTTCCACTCTCACACTTTCAAAATCACATAAACATGCTAGTTAGTGGACTTCTTTATGCTAAGCTAAGCTAACCAGCTGCTTGCTGTAGCTTCATTTTTACCTTAAAGACATGAAAGTGGTATCAGTGTTCTCATGTAATGTGGAAAGAAGAGGCCTGTTCAGGAACATAAACCAGGAAATAATGAAAAAGATGGTAGCTGTGGAGGAGGAGGAGTGGCCCCTGCTCTTCATCAGCCTGTCCCCCAGTATCCTAACAGCTAATAAACACACAAACCAAAGGTCGGCTGAGGCCTGGAGGTCAGGGGAGGTGACGGGGTTGGCTTCAGGTCAGCAGATGATCGTTCCTGTGCCGCAGTACGTATTTATGACCCGTTTAACCTGCTGAATGAGCCGGAGGAGCCCGATCCTCCTCCATCGATTTCAGCATTGACTGTCCAGCGAGGATCGCTCAGCTGTCGGTCTCGCCGCTTCTCAAAACACTCTTTTAGGATTTTTGTCTGTTGACCTTTGTCCTTTCTTTCTCACCTCCTCCTCTCTTTCTTACATTTCACTTCGCTTCTTCATTTCTCCTGCTTCTCTTCATCACCTCCGCCTCCATCTTTCAAGAGAAATGGAGTCAAACAGTGAAGATTTCAACCACTCAGGCCATTTTTAACCGTCCAGCACAGACACACTAGCTGTACCTAAACGTAGTCTCTGAAGAGCAGACGGCCTTCAGGTTCGGGTGAGGTTCCGTTCTGCGAAGCCCAGAATTCAAGCGTTCCTCGTCAGCTCTGATTCGTGTGTTTATTGTCTGGTTCTGCTTTGCTTGAAACCTTCTGTCAGTTGTGGAGCAGAAAATAATCCATCAGAGCAGGATTATTTAAACTCAGACAGTCCAACACTTCTGTTCTGATGCCTCTGCTCTGGACTCTCCGGCTCTCACAGGTCAAACTGTCAGGACTGTTTGTGATTGGTCCATATTTGTCCGTAAATGTTCCAGTTCATCAGTTCACAAACCTGCACACATTTAATTTGCGCTTCCCTTTAGAGAAGCTTTTTCCTCATATTCTGCTGCTGTGACTCGTCCTTTAGAGGACAGGTCTCTCTTTCCTCTTCTTCCCTTCATCTTCCTCTTACTCCTCTTCGTCCTGCTCTTCTTCTGGTCCGACAGATCGGTATCTGGTATTCCAATAACACGCTGGCCATGAACTCCACTTCCCTGGACCTCAACGCGTCAGAGACGCTGGCTAACAAGACGCTAATCGTCACCACAATCCTGGTAAGACACCTCATGAATGCGCCTGACGTCACGTCATCGGAGCTCTTCCTCCTTCAATCAGCTGCTGTATGATGTCACTTCCCCTCTGACAGGAAAACCCGTACGTGATGCGTAAGTCCAACTACCAGGACTTTCAGGGTAACGAGCAGTACGAGGGTTTCTGCGTGGACATGCTGCGGGAGCTGGCCGACATCTTGAAGTTCTCCTTCAAGATCAAGCTGGTGGACGACGGGCTGTACGGCGCCCCCGAGCCCAACGGCAGCTGGACCGGCATGGTGGGAGAGCTGATCAACAGGGTGAGTGCAGGGGGGGGGCGACGTCACGTGACTACACGCAACCTGTGTCATCACAGAGACACTTTGTTCACACTGAACCGAAACGAGCCGAAACGTCTGAAAAAGAAAAACGAACCTTCCAAAAGAGCATAAACACAAGTCTGAAGCTCTTTGAAGCACAAAACATCCTCACTCTCCAGGTGTGAGGCTCGAAGTGGTCCTCACAAGAGCAGAGTGTTAGAGCAGAGAGGCGCACACACACACACACACACACTTCTCCTTATCGTCTTTACTTTCTCTCTCAGCTTTGTCGCAGTCAATTCTCTGCACAGCTTTAATTAGACTCAACTTGACTTAAAATGAGCCACTTTCCCTGAGAAAACAACTAACGGGGGAAATTGGGCTTCAGCTGAGCCACTTAATACCTCCTCAGCGTCTCCGCGTGTCTGCGCCGCTCAGGGCCGAGCAGCTTTCCCGCGCTCCGCCACTTGTATAATTGGCCGACTCTCGTGTTGCAGTTGAGGGTGCCGTCGCTGTCGGCGGCTCGCGGCCCCTCGTGCCCGCCCACCGCCGCCTGTTGCCATAACAACTAACGCAGAAGCAATGTTAGAGCGAGCGCTGTGTGTGTGTGTGTCAGAGTCGATAAGCTGCTTCAGTGTGTGGCCACGTGTGACTGCGGCGTGTTTTCTGAAGCTTACGGCAGCCGGTATTCTTTCCGTGAAGCTGCATCAGCGCCACGTTCTGTGCAGATCACCTGAACCTCAGCAGTTCTCTACGGAACGTGACCGCATGTCAGCTCAGCTCAGGTCCAACGACGAACTTTATTGTCCACAGCCGGCCGCAGAGAGGTCACAGCATCTTTTCATACTTCACACTAAAGCAGCAGCGAGAAAAGAAACAGTTTAAAATCAAACAGTTTCGATTCAGGAAAAAGAGTCAGACATAAAGATCAGAGCAGAGGTTGAAACCAGGTGATCGGTGACGCGTTAACGAGTCACATCTAACCTGCCTGTTCAAACAGGTGTGCTGTTCACGTGTTCAGTCCATTAAAACATGTTCGGTGGAACGATCCTGCAGCAGTCCTGCTGTGATTACACCAAATACACCAAACTAGACATGTTGCATCAAATTAAATCTCTCAGCTTCCCTCTGAGGTCACGAGGCTCCGCAGTTTACTTCTAACGCTGCTGTTTCCAAACAGCAACACCTTCAAATACTTAATCCTGCTTCTTAATGCTGCTTCTGATGCATGAAGCATTGTAGCTCAAGTAGTTACTTTCAATTGTGTTTTATATATGTAGTTTATAACCTATATACTGTATATATATTCTATACTTATCTAACTCTTTTTGTTTTATCCTTGGTTTATTGTTAAATCAAGCGTTTTGTGGCTGGACTTCTGACCTCTTTGGCTTCCATTGGTGCAGCAGAGTGTCAACGTGTGTGCAGCTCATAATGCTGCTAATAACACACACACATTATGTGATAGCTGCACATAATGCTGATGAGAATGGTGATGGTGGCTGATGATTGCGAGAGAGAGTGTGTGTGTGTGTGTGTGTGTGTGTGTGTGTGTGTGTGTGTGTGCACGTGCGTGTGTGCGTGTGTGTGTTTTTTGTATGTGTGTGTCAGAAACAGGAAATTGGGAACACAAGCAGGCCATTAAGAGGCTAATCAACTGTCTTTTTTCTTACTAATTATACAGAGCTGTTTCAATTACACTGCAGGATTCCTCAGCATGAGCGCACACACACACACGCACATGCACGCACGCACGCACACTCACTCACACACATGTGCGCTCACACGCACAAACGTACAAACACACACACAGACCAGCAGGTATTCACACTTTTATCTGTAGCCAGAGACTCTTTATGCGTTTTATGTAAATGTGTTAAAAATTACAAACACTCTGTCTCTCTCTCTCTGTTGCTCCTTTACCTCGATCGACCCGCTCTCTCTCTCAGAAACACACACACACTCTCTCTCTCTCTCTGTCACTCACTCTCTCTCTCTTTCCATTTATCTCTAACCTCTTGCCCCTCGCTGTTTTTCTCATCAGAAATTTCAGAGGTGGAAACTCTTAAAACAACCATACGCTTTCCAACACACACACACACACACACACACACACACACACACACGCACACACGCACACACACACACACAGACTTTGCTCTGTATGAGGCCCTGGAGTCTGATGAAAGTGGGTGAAATTCGTTTAACAAGTGTCTCCTCGTTAATCAATTAAGTGTTAATTAAGGAGCAGGGAGGTGTCGGGGGTCCAGATAAACGCTCCACTATGGATCCACTCTGTGTCTCTCTGTTGACTTAAACTTAATGAGATTATCTTTCGACTTTAATTTCACTCTGCCGTGTTCATCCAGCAAGGTTAAACCCACGGTCGGACAGGCAGCCGGAGAAAACGTCAAGAAGTGCACCTTGATGTTGTTTCCTCTCGTTCAGAGAAGCGTGAAACGCTGCGGTGATGCTGTGATGAAGCACAGATCATCAGTGTGCATCCTGCAGCGGCGTGTGAGGAAGAAGCTCTGCAGCATCAACAACATGCAGCGCCGTGACCAGTGTCTGAGAGATCCCGACAAAAAGAAACAAAAAGGGGATAAATTCATATGTGTTTGAACATGTGAAGGCGGCGCTCGGAGCGCTGCAGCATCCTGACGTCGGGCTTTTTGTGCCCTGAAAGCTCAGTAAAACTGAAAACGATCGTCCTCGTTATCACGTCTGATTGAGAGCGAACGCTGGGACCAAAGCAGAGAGGGTGTCATGACGGAGTGAACAGGGTTCCTGAGGGATCTCGTTTGTCCCACGGTGTTGTTCTGTTAATGCAGAACAGTAGAACATGACTGTGATTCACTGGAGGTTGTTCAGCTCATTACAGAATAAATTAGGCTGTTAGGAGCAGAATAACAAATGAAAATCATCCCTCTGTACAGTTTCACTGCCGTCTCCTTCTCCGCTCAGTCAGATATTCAGTCCAGAAGATTTCTGATCCTTTTTCAGATTTTACCTCAACGTAAAACCACCTTTATACCAAAACGATGTGTTTTTTTATAGCAGGCTTCGTCCTTCTGACTTCGCCTTACTGTGTTGTCGACATCACTGTTACGTCCCATCCTTCAGACCTATGAGGCGAACAACACCTGAGCACAACACAACCACAACACAAACACCTCAAAAACCACCAGATCCACTGCAAACAGCCGAGATAATAAGTCAAAGCTCGCCAAAGACCTGAGGCCAGAACCCAGAAGCCTCCCGTCTGATGCGGGCACGCTTCAGTCCAGGTCAGGTGCACCTCATCCAGCGCAGGTGTAGCTCACCTGTGCAGAGCTACAGAGGACGAGAGAGGACAACAACACAGGGAGCTCACAGCTGGATCGATCGCAAAGAGCCGGGAAACAGCGACAATGTTACCGCGGTTACTTTTCCATGTCTTTTATGAGACGATGATGATGATGATGATGGTGATGATGATGATGATGGTGATGATGATGATGATGATGATGATGATGGTGATGATGGTGATGATGATGATGATGATGATGATGATGAAATGGATCAGAGTTTAACAAGTTGACAAGTTTGTCTGATATCAGGTGAAATTTACACACCAGCACAGTTTATTTATGTCGCGTAAATCCAATATAAATAGAATAATGTCGTAATTAACTGTTTTCTCTCTCTGTCTCTGTCTGTCTCTGTCCCCCTCTCTCTCTCTGTCTCTCTCTCTCTCTCCGTCTCTCTGTCTCTGTCTGTCTCTCTGTCTCTCTCTCTGTCTGTCTCTGTGCAGAAAGCAGACCTGGCGGTCGCCGGCTTCACCATCACCTCAGAGAGAGAGAAGGTGATCGATTTCTCCAAACCCTTCATGACTCTGGGGATCAGCATCCTGTACCGGGTTCACCTGGTAACGTCACCTCTTCACTTCATTCGCTCGGTCTGATGGTCATGTCTGTCTCTGTCCGGCGTCTACAGCCTGCTGATTAACGTGTTGTCTTGACTTGGGTTTACAGACACGTGTTGACAGAGAGGAGGTTTGGGGAAATGTAGGATTCAGTATGATTCAGTTCTTTTGGAGCTTGGACCATATTAGATCCAAAAACAGGGATGTCTCTGCCTGTGGTGGTCCCTCTCTCAGGACAGTCTGACTTCCTGTCTGTGTCTCTCAGCTCAGCTATACTGAAGACGTAAATCTCACGTGTGTCTAGTTTCTAGTTTAAAAAGGTTCCTCAAACGGCTGCTCACTGTAGTTTTTATCAGACAAACAGGAGGAAACAGAGCATCTGTTGGGACTACTTTCTGTGGCGGATGAATCCACATTTGGTTTTGTAGTGAGTGTTTGTGGCAGCAGGACGGTGTGTGTGTGTGTGTGTTTGTGTGTGTGTGGGACGGAGAGACTGAGAATAAACCAGTGTGTGTTCATGGTGATGAAGGAACATGTCAGCCAGAGCAACAGTGTGTTTGAGCTCTATGGCTCAGAGGAGGAAGATCTATCAGGCTGTGATTCACACAATACTCGTTAGCAGACACTTTTATTGATCCCACTTTGTGTGGTACGTTATGCTTCTAGGTTTGATGATGAAAAAACATCACTGACCATGTGATGCTCTTCAAAAAACTTGTGTCGTCTCGTGTTATTCTGAGCTGCAGCGGTGGAAGCGGAGCGTCAACCATCAGGAGTCCTGCAGGATCTGAAGAATTAAAACGCAGCTGTAATCATCTCAGAGTCATCGAGTGTCTCTGCCCTGCTTCAAACCCAGAGAATATCTGTCGCTTCTTATTAGTCGTCACTTGAATATGAGCCCTGCGCAGGTTCCGTGCCTCCAGGGCGGAGTTTGGATGATGTTTGTGGTTATTTGGGTGAATTGTCCTTGAAGAGAGACGTTTCCTGGTGTGCATGCTGATCTACAGCACATAAATATTAAAGCAGTTTGTTCTGAAAGGCCCAGCAGGCTGTTTGTTTTCCTCCAAATAAGAGTTTTAAGATGCTGATAAAAGCTCCATTTATTTCTTAGATCTGCCTGCAGAGTCGACACAAACAGACCTGTCGACTCTTCCTGTCTCTCTCTCTCTCGCCGTCTGTCTGTCTGTCTGTCTGTCTGTCTGGCCGACGGTTTGACGAATCAGAGAGAAATCGCTGCAGTAACGACGGCAGCCGCCTCCTCAGCAGGGGCTGCGCCGCCGCCGGCGACAACAGTCCCGCCTGCTCGGGTCACACAGTCAAACTGTGAGTTCAGGACGGAGCAACGGCAAATATTCCTGCGACCGGAGAGACCACGCAGGGGAGGAGTGCTGGGGGAGCAGATAAAAGCAGAGCCGAGGACACGGATAGAGGGCATGTTTCTTCTTCTGCTTTTTTCTGGAGAGCAGAGGGGATGTGATCCGGTCGGGGGGGGAGGTGACGGAGTTTGTCAGCCTCTCGGGGAGGATCGCTGGCTCTGCCTCCCTGACTGGAATCTGAAACATTCGTCTGCGCTCCCTGTGAGTCTGACTGAGGCCTGATCGGGTTTGAGGCCAGCAGGCTGTCGCTTCCACGAGAAAAAGTGTTGAAATGTGCGACGGGGGGGCAGTCTTATCCCCCCCCCCCCCCGCGGATAAGAACACGTAAAGGTGAAAGACAAATAACAAGAATAAATACCTGAGAATATGATGAAATCCAAAACAATAACTCTGCAAGAAGCTTTGTGAAGCTGCTGCAGCTCTCAGAGCCTCTTCATCCCCGGAGTCACGACTGCCTCCACCCTCATACATTCATGTGTTTTCTTGATGAAGACGAGCTGCGAGTCCCTAACGAGCACAGAGGAGTCCGGCTCGGGTGGACCGACGGTCCAGAGGTGACCGAGACGCTCGCTGAGCGGCCCTGTCTCACACACAGTGTTTGACGGACGTAATCGCTGCCTGGATGATGCTCACGGCCTACGTCTCTTTGACTCTGGTCGTCCAAGGTGCAGGACTGTGAGACCAGAATCCAGAGTTCACGTCCAGACTGTGGTGTTGACTGTGGTCAGGTTTAGGGAAGACGCTGACAGCTGCTGAGTCTCAGGATTAAAACAGACCTGATGTTTCTCTGACGTGAACCAGCTGCTGTCAGCTGAATGATGCTGCAGTCACTGTGAGCAGATGAGGCATGTTGTCAGGGAGCACGCGTTCAGCATCAGCATGTTGAGACCTGCAGGTACGTTAACGACGTTTCCGCTTTAAGTCAATAAAATGCATAATTTGGTTGTTTAATTAGTTGTACATAAACGTGATGGAGCTGCAGCGAGACCTTTAAAACAATCTGAAGTGTGATTGGATCTTATTTCAGGTCATTTCCTGTCACATGGTTAGTGCTTCCCATCGCATCCATCCGTCGCTCGCGGTGAGACTGTGGCTGGAGTGTTTGGGATGAGTCCAGGTCTCATAATCCACAGTCAGGGACTGAAGCAGCCGTAACTGCTTTAAGTGCTTCAGCGGCCGACAGCAGGAGCCGGTTTGAGCAGCGCCACAGCGAGTCTTTGCTAATAACAATAAACGTTAATAAAACATTTATTTATTTGTGACTGTCGTTAAAGCATAATGATGCGTGTCCTCTGAGGGCAGACGGATGATGTGCTGCAGCGTCTCTGCCCGCAGATACTGTACATCTGCGGCTCATCAGTATTCACCTCCGCCATCTGTCCTCCATGTTTGATCCAGTCCGCTGTTAGCGCCTCGGCGTGTTGACTCAGCGATCAGTCAGCTGTTTAATGTGTGTACGGCCGAGGCGTCCTCGCGCAGCAGCGGCCCAGCTTCATTCTCTTAAGTGTTTGTGTGAGGATTTAGTTGACCGAGGGCACGGTTTCACTCACGGTAACGGCCTGAAGCGGCGATTTACGCCGCGGAGCTGACGAGCGGGTGGAGTTCTATGGTCTCCATTAGGAGGAGAACCTCCTGGTCCAGTCTGAACTGGGAGATTTGAACCGTGAAGTCATAAATTCACTCGACTAAACAACAGGCTGCTGTTATAGAGTGCAGTGCTGGTGACCATTATACACAGTAGATAGACTGGCTAACAGGCCGGATGATGGTGGTGCGCGCACACACACACACACACACACACACACACACACACACAGAGCACCATGGTCTGGGGGCTTCCTGGGCCCCCACTGAGGTCCTCATGTTAGTTGATGTCGTGCTTTAGTTTTGCATATTTGCAAACAAACAGTTGAATTTGCAGAAACCAGCTGACACACCGTCAATGTGTTTGGCCAGCGGAGGAAGAAGTACTCACACATTTTACTGAAGTACACGGTGCAATACAACAGTGTACAAATACACTGTTACAGGTCCTACGCTGCAGTGCAGAAGTATTAGCATCAGAATATTTATATTTATTCATTTCTATATTATTTGATTATTATTTTAAAGAACTAGAGCAGATGAGCTCATCATGCAGAACAACACTTTACAGAACAATATATATCTCATTATTGCATATACATCTAATACAACAAACTACACTGGTGACTGCATGAGCAACACGCATCACGCAAACCAACACACACTCAATGTTACAGCCACTTTGTGACTCCCATGCTGACTGAATGAACAACACAATCACGTCTGGAAGTATAAGGAGCTTTATTCACATGACAAACACACACACAGCGTCTATCTAAATAGCTTGCAAGCACACTTAAAGATGGTAATCTTTTTAATTGCTCAAGCTGTTGACTTGTGCACACACACATTCGAGAAGTGCAATCGTGTTTATCAGTGTTCTTGCCCCCTGGTGTTGAACGCTGTAAATTTATGTCTTCTGTTGCTCCCAATTCATTAGTGCTCAATATATTATCACTCCGCTATTCACTGCATCTGAGGTACCACGGTTTATTACAAGCAGCTGTGACATCACCACGGAGGAGATACCAGCTGTGGTCGAGGCACAGGAAGTGACATCGTTATTATTTAGAGAGATGTCTGGTGCTTCTGTACAGAATCTTCTGAAAAACTGCACAGATTCGCTTTGTTATACGACGCAAAACGAACAGGATGATAAATTCTAACCGACATCAAGGATCAATAATATTTTTGACTGATGAGGTGATTTTTTTGAACTTATATGACTTGTTATTATAACAGCGCGGTCCAACCACATGTTACATTTTTATCTTACACGTAAATATATATAATATAGTCATCAGAGACTCTGTGGTTTAACAAGCTGCTGCAGTTACAGTTTGCAGTGATTACTGACCATCAACAGTTAGCTTAACGTTAGCTTAACGTTAGCTTAACGTCCCATCCTCACAGTGAAGCTGCAGGGTTCACACGGAGCGCACAGATATCATTACATCTTAGGGAGGGAAACAACAGTGTGATCAATCTAACCTCAGTCAGCAAGCTAGCTAGCTACCTCTAAATATGGATCTGACTGGAGATCAGTTAATACCATGAGCACTGTTCATGCAAGAACAGTAAAACAGCTCAAAGTGCTTTAAAACAGAGTAACTGGATGAACTTAGTGCTTCGTGTTAGATCACGTTTTTAAGCACAGAGGTGCAGTTGTGTGTCGTCTGCATAGAAACATACATTGTGCTCTCTAATGACCCAGTATGTATAGTGAGAGCAGTAATGGACCAATCAGCTCCCTGCGACACAAAAACAGCTGTCATGATTCTCAGACTGACGTCAAACTTTCTCCCTTTGATGTTTGTTTGAAACCAGTTTAACACACAGTCAGAAAGACGGCGAACTGTTCAGAACCATTGATCAAGACATCATGATCAGTCGTATCAAACGTTGCACATTCGATCAAGACCTGAAATCTTATTTTCATCAGAGTTTAGTCTGAGGCTGCTGATTATTTCAGTCAGTGCAGTTTCAGAGCTCTGGTTTGTTCTAAAGCTTTAAGAAATGAGTTAATTTGTTTGCTTTATTTAGTGATGGTTTTTAGCTGTTTTAACCCTCCTGTTGTCTTCGGGTCAATTTTGACCCGTTTTCAAGTGTTTGCATATCATAATTATGGTTTTCTCTCATATAATTGCTTGAAAATGACCTGGATGGTTCCATACTATGCTCTTTGCAAGTAAAATTAATTATGACTATATTCTTTCAATTATGTGTGTTTTATTAAAATTTATAGCATCTGTGGTCAAATTTGACCCGGCCACAGTAAGTGGTGTAATGGATCATACTATTGTGCTTTCCAGTACAATAAACACACACACACACACACACACACACACACACATTTATACTTCATGCTTTATAAACAGTCAAACCACACCGGGTGTGACTATTTGCTGCCATTAAAAAAATTTACATTATTTCAAACAGTGTCCTGACTAAACTTTGACATGTGCCAGTCTGTGATAATACATCAGTTTATGTGCCTCAGATCAAAACCATAGTCAAAATAATCAGAATTTCTGTTTTTTTTAATCAAAAATGAAGTGTAATTTTTTATAAATTACATCTTTTATATCAAACATTACAAAAATAAGTGTAAAATATATGTTGATGTGTTGGAAACAAGTTGACTGAAAAGGTTCAACACAGAATTTGATGATTATTTTATACTTCATGCTTCACAAGCAGTCAAACCACACCGGGTCAGTTTTGACCCGGGAAGACAAAAGGTGCAGAGTAGATGGAGGACGATACGAGGGTTAAACACAGATGCCTGTTTGCTGAGATGTGTCCGCAGTGAGAACTTTAAAGCTGAGAAGACGAAGGAGAGCCCTTTAAACCTGCTGAAAGTCAGCACATTTGGATGCTTGACAGGTTACCTGACACGCACCTGAACTGTCCTGACGCAGTAAACTCACCTCTCTGATACCTCATCAGACTCTGCAGACTGCGGCCGTCCGTTATTCATCGAGAACAAAAGTAACTCGACTTCCTGCTCAGAGAGAAATGTTGAAAACGCAGGAAACGCATCACAGCGTCGTCAGGCCTGCTGGAAGAAAATGTACCACTTTATCTAAACTTTGTGATGTTCCTCGCTCTCTCTTGTTCAGACTGAAAAGAGTCCACAGAACAAATGAAGCTGTCACAGTGAACACGAAGGAACTCTGCGTCTGCGCTTCATATCTGAGCTCTATTTTTATCGCGCAGCAGTTTTAAATTGAAAGTCTGAATGAGCGTAAATGTTATAAACTCAAATGAGCTTCATTACTTTGAGGAAATGTGTTGGAAATATTCAATTTCACCGGAGCAGAACTTTGTGTTTTCACATTTTAACCCGCTGACTATAAATTACAAACAGTTTATCAAACTGTGCTCGGGTCAGATTTTCAGTGGAAATGAAAAAAGAAAATTGAAGATATTTTCTCCCAGAAAGAAACGGAAGTGATAAAATGTAAAACGAGGACAGATAATAAAGTCATAATAAATAGTATATTCCAAACTTTAAATAACAAATGTTCAGAATGTTCTCTGAGGCCATATTTACATTCTGAGAGGAAAAATGAAATCAGATATGAAAGATTATTCGGATTAAAAAACACAATCAGCAGCAGAAAAGACTTATGAGTATTTAACTTAATCTTAATGGATTTGTTTTTTATGTTAATCTTCTAGCTTCTACATTTCAGCAGCCACTTGGATTTGACATCACACAGGTGTCATCAGGTGTTTGATTCAGTTTTAATATCAAATACGTCACCAGCTGGAAGCCGATGGCTGCTTGGAGCGAATGAAAACACCTGAGTCATTAAAAAGCTGGCAGCGATGGAGATTTTCTGGCTGCGTCTGCCGTCGCCGGCCCGACGGAGCAGAGTCGCGGCGCAGTTCGGCCTCACGTGCGTTTTCAAATGAGCCAAAATGGAGCGAAAGCAGAAACTGCTGATTGCCTCCATCACAGCTCCAGTCGTCCGCTTTAATTGGGTCCAGTCTGGGAATTCCTCGAACGCCGAGGCTGCCGAATCCTTTTTCCAGGAGACGGCGGGGTGGGGAGGGGAGGACGTCACAGCGGGGAGGGGAAGCATCAACTGACGGTCGTTAAGGCTGGAAAAGGTTTATCTTGTTTTGGCTGTTTTATTCGAAGTGTTGAGAAACTGAAGGAAGAGGAGAAAAGTGTGAAATGCACGGCTGTCAATCACAAACAGAGGGTTGTGTTTGCAGCCTGAGACGCTGACGGCGCTCTGTGGCCGGCAGACGGTCATTATCACGATGGACTGCCGCCAGCTGGAGACGCTGTGTTAAACCTGATGTTTCCCTCCTGAATTTAAAGGCCACGTGGTTCGTTGTGTCCTCGGTCCTCATCAGTGAATCCACCGGGTTAGAAAAGTGCTTTTCATCCTGCAAAAACAAGATCTCTGTACCCTTTTAGATCACATCCAAGGTCATTGACAGTATGTACAAAAGATCTGTTTATTTGTATTCTAATATAAAAATCTAATCAAGTTTTCTTCCTGTTTGATAAAAAATGTTTCTTCTGTAAGTTTGAACCAAACAGTTTCAACCAATAAAATCATCTTTGGGTTTTAGCAGCACGCAGCTAAAACTGCGTCAGTTAGCTAGCTAGCATCAGAACAGTCCATCGGTGTGTCTGCGGGTGTTCACCACCTCCAACCGTTTCCCTAAATACTGTTTACAGGCCTGGTGGCTAAACCGAAAGACTCTGAGGAACCTGTGACGTGACCTGAGACCTGCCTGCAGCGGCAGCTACAGGCAGCGTCCGATGATACCTGCAGTTTGAGGCCGGTGATGAGGATGATGAAGGTGCTGAGTGAGGCGAGCATCCACCTCTGAATTATTGTAATTCTCCATGTGCGTTCTGACACGCCCACTTTTCAGCGGTCAAATCAAACTCCTTCAAACGTTCTGTCCCGCCTGCCAGCAGCAGATCCACCGAACCGAACCGAACCCACATAGTCTGCACGAAGAGACAAACTCTTCCTGCGTCGCACCGGAAACGCAGCCATGAGTATTTAATGTCACGGAGAAAAACTCTTTGATGCTTCAGATGTGAAAACCAGTTTCGGGGACGCTGGACTTTTATTGTGGAAGCAGTTTTCCTTCACTCTCAGAGACGCAGTGAGCAGAAGGATTGTGTTGGTGTGTGTTTCAGGGTCGTAAACCGGGTTACTTCTCCTTCCTGGATCCGTTCTCCCCGGCTGTCTGGCTCTTCATGCTGCTGGCCTACCTCGCCGTCAGCTGCGTCCTCTTCCTCGCCGCCAGGTAACACACCTGCCACAGTGTGTGTGTGTGTGTGTGTGTGTTGCCTCTCTGACTGTTTGAGCCTCCAGTCGAGCATCTAAAGCGTCATTATGTTGCTTGAGCTCGTGCAAACGTGTGATTTTGTGTCTGTCGTTGGCTCTTATGTTTGCATCCACTCTGCTCTGTCTCTTTTAATGCCCCCCCCCTGTACAGGCTCAGCCCCTATGAGTGGTACAACCCTCACCCGTGCCTGCGGGAGCGGCGGGACGTCCTGGAGAACCAGTACACGCTGGGGAACAGCCTGTGGTTCCCGGTGGGCGGCTTCATGCAGCAGGGCTCAGAGATCATGCCGCGCGCTCTGTCCACGCGCTGCGTTAGCGGCGTCTGGTACGTACTGACCTGGCAGACACACACGGGTGAAGGCTGGCGTTCAATTCAAGTGCATCCTTCCTTCCTTCCTTCCTTCCTTCCTTCCTTCCTTCCATCCCTCCCTCCTCAGGACCATTAGCTGCAGGTGGACAAATGGTGAAGTGATGAAGTCAGCTCCTCTTCTTCTGTTGTTTCTGCACATGAATTCACAGCAGCTCGTGAACACGATAAACGTCGAGCTGTTGTGTTTCAGATATTTCTGCGTTGGTTGGTTGGTTTTTGCTTTTTGAACACTTTATTTTTACGGGTTTGTTATTTCCTAATAAATTCCTGAACAGAACTTTTTGCTGTGTTATTGGAAAAATAGGATTTCTGGTAAGAAAATGTTGGTTGAGCCTCTATTCCTTCTATATTTCGAGTTCTTCGTCTTCTCAGGAAACGATTAGGTAATTACAGCTCCATAAATAAAGTGTCTCTTTCATGCTTCTCTTGTTATTGTTCAACCTTTTTTGCTGCATTTCAGTCGATTATTTGGTTCGTTGTTGTTCGTCAGCGGCAAATTTTCACTCCAGCGAGAAGAATATTCCAACCAAACCTCCGTCCTCCTGCTGGTGGTGAAGACTGAAATTACAATTACTCTCCCAGTCTGTCCTCCCTCCCCTCTCCCCCCTCGTTCCCAGTAGCTGCTGTCAGGCAGATGGTGGAGTGATACTGGAGCGACTGGAGGAGCAATCGGCATCTTTCCTCTGACGGCTCTCAGCCGTGGCTGCGGCACAGGCTGCGACGTGCTGATTTCTGTCTGGCTGGTTCTCTGACAAGCTGGCGGGGCTGAAGAGCTCCGAACTCCGGCAGCACTTGTGGAGTAAAAAACAGCTTTATTGTCAGACATTTCCAGAATCCTCGTACAGCGTCGACACGGAAATAACATGGCAAACATTTAAAAAGGTTCAAAAAGACAAGTCGTGCACAAACGAATCAGCCAGTGAGGAAGACAACAGACGAGAGGTGGGCTGAAAGTGATGCAGGTGTGTCCTGTAATGAAATACAGGATCTCATTCTAGATCCTGGTCTGTGCCTGAATGATCTCGTACGACGTTATTGGAACAAGTGCATGAAGCTGATCTGTAGTTATTGTTTTGGATCTGAGGTGCGGCGGTCAGGCCAAGGATGAAGGTTTCCGTGGATCTTATCAGCTCTGTTCTGCACTCTCGTCATTGGTTGAATGATCATTAAGGACTACACCTGCATCACAGGTGTCCGACCAGCAGAAGTTAATGGCGTGAGCGTTTTCAGCACCTGTCGTATTAGGCGAGGATATCAGGTGTACAGTTTCTCACCTCTATCTAATCTCACCTTCCTCCCTCCATCTTTCTCTCCTCCCGTCCACATTCCCCTGCTCATCACTTCCGTCTCATTTCCTCTGCAGCGGAGGCGTCCTGCTCCTCGCTGCTGCAGCCAGAGTTCATGTTTAGGTTGATGATTTTTACCTGAAACTCCTGACGTTTCCCGCAGAGCGCTCCATCTGTCTGCCTCCTGCTTTCCGCTCGCAGCTCGTAATGGAAAGGAGGGAGAGGAAAAGGAGGGAGGGTTTCAGAGCGTCTCCGGGTAAATAAAGGTTAACGCTCTTCTCCTTCTCTCGTCCTCTCAGGTGGGCGTTCACCCTCATCATCATCTCGTCCTACACGGCCAACCTGGCGGCGTTCCTGACCGTCCAGAGGATGGAGGTTCCCATCGAGTCTCCGGACGATCTGGCCGACCAAACCAACATCCAGTACGGGACCATCCACGGAGGGTCCACCATGACCTTCTTCATGGTGAGGTTTTTTGGTTAATCTATTTGATTAACAAAAAAATTCATCAACAGCAGTTCTGAGTCATAGGTCAGGTTTGTGAAAAACTCTTATCTGCCACCACCTCACCTCCACCCGTCTCTCTGCCTCCTCCTCCTCCAGAACTCGCGGTACCAGACGTACCAGCGGATGTGGAACTACATGTACTCCAAGCAGCCCAGCGTGTTCGTGAAGAGCACCGAGGAAGGCATCGCCCGAGTCCTCAACTCCAAGTACGCCTTCCTGATGGAGAGCACCATGAACGAGTACTACCGCAGCCTCAACTGCAACCTCACGCAGATCGGAGGACTGCTGGACACCAAAGGATACGGCATCGGCATGCCTCTGGGTGAGTGCAGCACCGGCCTGCTTACACACTGCAGCGAGATGACGAGTTTGACCACCGGAGGGCAGCAAAAACCAGATTATTGGCAGCTGTTGATGTTTAACAGGGTTTGTTTATGGGGGGACCAGTGCTCATCTAATCCTCCACTGATTGGTCCAGTGTTTTCTAGAATTAAAATAAGAGCATGATCATTCGCTTTCTTGCTAAGAGTCATATGAGAGGATTGACGTATGAAGCTACCACCAGCAGCCAGCTAACTTAGCTTAGCATAAAGAGTTCAAACAGGAGTAAAAACACCAGTTTGGAGACTCTGTTGGACAGAGTCAGGCTTGATGCTAAGCTAGTTAGCCAGCTGGTGGTGGTATCAGTCCTCCATCTAACGCTCAGGAAGAAAGCAAATTTCCCAAACGTCAAACTTCTGCTTTAAATCTTGAAGGTTAACAGTCCTGGACGTTTATCACAGGGAGTGAATCATCTTCAGAATGGCCAATAACATTTCAGGCACCAACCTGCCTTCAGGTGTTTGCTGTCTCTATACTGTTTATTTAACTGCTGTCACATCTCATATTGTTTGTTCTACTGTATCTCGAGGCTGTGTTACCTTTTGTCCGCCTCCTTGTGTGTCGGCTCTGTTTTAGCCGTTAACCAGGTCGGATTCTGTGTGCAGCTGCTGTTCTTGGCAAATTAAATCCATCCTGATTCCAACTTGGCTCTGGTCTGCCTTCACCAGTGTCTGGCCTCGCCTCGTCATCTGCCTCTGACTTGTTTCTGGTGATAAGTGTTAGTGCATAGATTAGCATAGTTAATGGAGGAAGGAGGAACAGATGTGGCGAGAGGAGAGGGAACAGCGGGATGACGGAGGCAGAGAGGGAGACGGGGGGTTTTTGGGAGGCCGGCCTGTCAGTCAACCTGCCTGTTAAGTGATGAAAATAAAAGCGGTGGGATCACCCGGGTGCTCCTGGTGGATGTGGGCTCCCATGCTAACCGTGCTGGCTGACAGTGAGCGATTAGCATTAGGCGCAAAATGAGAACTTGCAGCTACTTTATAGCTAAAGTCATTCTGGTGACGTCTTCCGGGAGTTAAAAGTTTCCAACCAAAAAATTAACATAAGTTGTTTTTAACCATGACCGCGTCACTCCCTATTGTGGCTATTACTGTAACCATGACGACAAAGGCCTGTAACCTCACCATCATAAAACAGATTCATTTTTCAACATTAGATCTCTGTGTCTGCAGCTACAATCCTCGTATCTGACTCGTTGGTGTTAGACGCAACATGAGAACCCTCTGTGAGAGAGCAGCAGGCCCGGGGAGACACAGTGCCTGCAGGACAAACTCAGGGAACAAAAGCCCGTTCCCTGTTGCCTGTTGTTCTTCATGAGGAGGTTAAAACAGCGAATCGGACTCACACGAGCACAAACGTGAAGCAGCGCACTGAGGCACATTATTAAAGTGACAACAAGCAAAACTTATGAAGCAGAAAGCTGGAGCGCGATGAGATGGTAACGTAACCACCGGTGACCGCTGTGACCGCGGGCGTGCGCTGATCAGCGGTGAAGAACGACGTATTGAGATCATTTGAGTGAGTAAAAGCAGCATTACAGCAGAATAGACATTCTATTACAAGTAAAAGTCACTTAAATGCATTTAATACTGCATAAAAGTACCTTTAACAAAATGTACAAACAGTATCAGGAGTAAAAGTATGTTGTTGTGTGTATTAGCTCAGACACTGGTAGAAAAATGGTTTCCATAAGTTACTTTTAAGTTACTTTTAAGTTACCTGCCAAACGATGTATTTGGTTTTCAAGGGAAGAGTTTCCAAAGAAAAACTTCTATCAAGACAGGTAAGAAAAGGAAGTCAAGAGGTGACAAATAAATCAGCCGGTATCTGTAAAATATGGAGCATCTAACCAGTGAGAGTGGCATCGTTTGGTCAAGGACTGATCTTTTTAAAAACAGCCAGACGCTTCCTGCTGTGTGTCATTTCTGAAAGAGAGAGGTGGAGATGAAGTGAGGGTGAAAGCTTCGTCATTTACAGCTGCACAGGACAAAATGTTCATCAACACTCTCTAGTCTGTGACAGATTACTGAGCTTCTGGTTCAGTGATGCTGCTGCTGAACAAACCCGTGTTCCCGGTCACAGAGGTGCGTGTTAGCGTTGAACGCGGCGCAGACCTGAGGTGAGTCATGACGTTTGATTAGTGTAAAAGATGCAGCTGCAGCTTCACCTCGTCCTCCGCTCTCTGAACGTAGAAACCAGCAGAGCGGCAAACACCGCGCCTGTCAGCGCAGCTCGGCACACGTTAACAAAGGGGGGGTGAGCCGCTCCACTGGGGGGTTCAGCTCCTTTGCTCTGCAGCAGAAACAGCGAGGACCAGAGCCGTGATCCGCGGACCCGCCAGGGCCATGCTGGAACCCCCCCCCCCCCCCAACCGGCGTGACCTGCGCATCTTCTAGATTTACTCAAGATCATTTGGTAACCATGGTAACGTGCATACGTACAACCATGTGAGCGTGGGGACTTTTCCTCCATCAGTCTCAGAGTCAGGAGGAATTAACGGAGCTGGCTCGAGCTCGTGTCCCAGTCTGTGTATTTAAAACGCAACATAGGTCACAAATACACATGAAACTATGAGAAAGAGACGCAAACAGTATAAATACACATTAAACTATGAGAGAGAGACGCAAACTGAGTACAAATACACACAAAACTGAGGAAGAGGCAGAAGCTGGGTGCAAACAGACGTGGTCGTTGACAGTTCTGGCGATGCTTCATGTCTCTTTCGGTCGCGGCGTCTTGTTCTTCTGTTGACGGGTCAGTGGACCCTTTACTTTTCCACCCAGTTCAGAATTGTGACGCAATCCTCCACGGCTGCGTTCCCATGGAAACAGCACTCCTGCGGTTGCCTGTGAGTCCCTCAAACTTTGTTCCCACAGCAGCCGTTTCGCCTGTCAGTCAGTTTGAACGAGAACTAAAAGGAAACGATGCGTCATCGTTTCATCATCGCAATTTTCTGCAGTTTGACAAAATATTCAAAGACTTCTGCGAGGATTGTTTTAAAACTTCATATCAGTGTAGATCCACTTTATTTACTGAGAGTTTCCTGTCAGTTATTTCTCTCTTCACTCTCTTCTCCACCTGCTGCTGCCACTGTTTTACAATAAGAGCTAAATCTTGTCTGCTTCACCCAAAAACTTTAAGAAAACTCACATGAAAAGACTAAATCCACAACGATTCATTCATAGCTCGTAGATGACAGAGCCAGAGATGAGAGGAACCTGCCAACATGGAAACAGCTGGATTTTAAACTCGGAGCAGGAAGCAGCAGGAGAACAGACGACGCCGTGCTGCAGCACAGAGCAGGAACTGGTCCATTAGTATTATTCACTTACCTTCACCTGCTTCACACAGATCAGCAGCTTCAACTGGCTGATCGTCATCACTGTCACCATCATCATCGATGCTCCATTAAATCTACGTTCATCTCCATGACGGAGACGCAGCCTGTCAGTATTAATGTCAGCGAAGCTAACCGACCTGACTGAGGCCCGGCTTAATGCCATGAGAGTCATAGAGTGAGTGCAGAGGCTAACTGATGACTTCCTGTAACTTTTGGGAGAAACCAACATCCCATTTCCATTCAGCTTGAATGGAAACCAGCCGGTTGTTTCCTCATTAGAGACTTAAAGGATAACTTTGGTTTTTTACAACCTGGACCTTATTTGTAGCATTAAATACGACCATTTACTCCCCCAGACAACTTTGGTGGCATTTGGAGTCGTTTTGAAGAAATTAGCCCCAGAGGAGCGGCGCGTATATCCGTATAATGCGAGTACTCGGGGCATCCATGCGCAGCCTCTATATAACGCATAATCTGCGGCGAAACTCGTTCATATTCCAATATTTTGTTCTGATATGCTGGTGCTATTCCCCTCTGAGCCCGTGGTCGGCTAGTTTAGCTGTAGTTTGGCACAGCTATGGTTCGTTATTGCGTATTCGTAGCCGACCGCCGCAGAGTCAGCCGTGTTGTGGCCGGCTGCTCGCAGCGCGCGGAGTTCGGTAATGACATCATCCACGTCAGAGGTAGTTGTCTAGAGACGCCGGATGTTGATAACATGTCACCACGGGCTCAGAGGGGAATAGCACCAGCATATCATAACTAAATATTGGAATATGAACGAGTTTCTGCAGATTATGTGTTATATAGAGGCTGCGCATGGATGCCCCGAGTACTCGCATCCTCTGGGGCTAATTTCTTCAAAACGACTCCAAATGCCACCAAAGTTGTCTGGGGGAGTAAATGGTCGTATTTAATGCTACAAATAAGGTCCAGGTTGTAAAAAACCAAAGTTTTCCTTTAATGAACTGAACTGCAGGTGTGTAAGTGATCTAAGACTGTGATCACACTGGACCTCTCGGCCTCCACAGGCTTAAAATCACACTTCAGATTAATCCTAAACAGCCTCGGCTGATGGCGCGCAGCCGCTCTGATCGCCTCCTGAGCCGACAGCGGCGAGGTCGAGAACCAGACCGCCGCGCGTAAATTTAATCCAGGTTTGTTTCCATGCTGGAAATGTTTGACGGTGACCTTTGAGTTTGAGGTGAGATGGTGGATGACTCAGCTCCTCTTCCTCCTCAGGCTCTCCGTTCAGAGACGAGATCACTCTGGGGATCTTACAGCTGCAGGAGAGCAACAGGCTGGAGATCCTGAAGAGACGCTGGTGGGAGGGAGGGCAGTGTCCCAAAGAGGAGGACCACCGAGCCAAAGGTGGGTGTCGCAGCTCCCCTTGTTACGTTTCAGGACGACACGGCCTTCGCAGCGAGCGGGCAGGTAAGAGAAGCCCCGAGGAGGCTACGCCATCGAGCTCCACCTGTTATACATGAGGAACACCACAGTCTGGGGGGTTTATCCTCTGGGGACCATCAGATCAGGACCGAGAGGCCCCACAGATGCTTTCCTCGTGACTCGTTTTCAGTCTGACTTGATTTATATTTGATCTTGTGTGAAATGAGATAAAACGTAAGAGCAGCTCCTCCTCCTCCTCCTCCTCCTTTCTTTTATAATCCATTAAGTTGTTTTTCTGTCTCCGTCTGTCTTTTGTCTGCGTCCCCATCGATCGTGATGTCTGATGTTTCTCCTCCGTTTCCAGTATTGACCCACATGCATGTTTTTTTATTTTTTTTTTTTCCTGTGTCTCACTGTAACGAGCTGAGACGGCGTCTCGTCATCGACTCGCTCCCTCAAACCGTGTTTTTAGCAGCCGATCATTATGGGAATGTGAGTCCTGTCTGAGTATTGATCTGCTGCTCCCTGTTGTCTGTTCGAACAGCATGCGCCCAGCACAGTGTGTGTGTGTGTGTGTGTGTGTGTGTGTGTGTGTGTGTGTGTGAAGCCTGAGAAAATCAAGCCATTAAAATCCTGTTAAGACCCATTAAGACTAATCAAGTGTCTCTTTGTTACTGATTGCACAGTATAGAGTATATGTGTGTGTGTGTGTGTGTGTGTGTGATTTAATGGGAGTGTTGTGGTGGTGTGGTCGTTAGCTCAGGTGTTACTCGCCTAGATTTTTCTTTCCTTTTCTCTCGTCTCTGTTGCTTTCGCTCCTGTATGTCAGAGTTCACTGTGCAAACAGAAAGTCAACATGTGGCGTAGCTTTTCATGATTTTATTCTTTTCCATGCATCA